>NW_027224271.1:2051456-2351456 GCF_023699985.2 Odocoileus virginianus
TTGGTGGGAATGCAAATTAGTACAGCCACTATGGAAAACAGTGTGGAGATTCCTTAAAAAGCTGGAAATAGAACTGCCATATGACCCAGCAATCCCACTCCTGGGCATACACACTGAGGAAACCAGATCTGAAAGAGACACGTGCACCCCAATGTTCATCACAGCACTGTTTATAATAGCCAGGACATGGAAGCAACCTAGATGCCCATCAGCAGACGAATGGATGAGGAATCTGTGGTACATATACACCATGGAATATTACTCAGCCATTAAAAAGAATTCATTTGAATCCGTTCTAATGAGATGGATGAAACTGGAGCCCATTATACAGAGCGAAGTAAGCCAGAAAGATAAAGACCATTACAGTATACTAACACATATATATGGTAGAAAGATGGTAACGATAACCCTATATGCAAAAAAAGAAAAAGAGACTCAGATGTATAGAACAGACTTGTGTACTCTGTGGGAGAAGGCGAGGGTGGGATGTTTCAAGAGAACAGCATCGAAACATGTATATCTAGGGTGAAACAGATCACCAGCCCAGGTTGGATGCATGAGACAAGTGCTCGGGCCTGGTGCACTGGGAAGACCCAGAGGGATGGGGTGGAGAGGGAGGTGGGAGGGGGGTCCGGGATGGGGAATACATGTAAATCCATGGCTAATTCATTTCAATGTATGACAAAAACCACTGCAATGTTGTAAAGTAATTAGCCTCCAACTAATAAAAATAAATGGGAAAAAAAATTAGGGAAAACTCAACCAACAAAACAAAAAGACATCAATTTTCTAAGACCTGTTTTTTAAATCATTCAAAGAATGGTGGGAGAGGAAAAATAATTTTCCCACTATCCTCCTAGGTTCTTGGCTGTGACCCCCATCACAGGAGGAAAACAACAGAACATTAACAGCATGTATGCCTCCTGTACACAAGAGAAAGACTGAGGAAATCTGAGTGACTCCTGAAGTGGCCCAAGTCACCCCTTAAATATCATCTCCAGCTAAAGACAAATAAAGAAGTTGGGGGTGGGTGGAGTCAGTTATGACAGGTTATCAGGCAAAGCACAATAAACAAGGGTAAGGTTGTTAGACATATTTAGGTCACTTGCCGTCTCCACTGATAATAAGTGTTTTTGGACATTTACAGTCATCCTTCTCTTCCTGGTACAGAGAGGGAGGCACCCTTATAAATGGAGATTTCCCTTACAAATGTACATGTATCTCACAGAAGGCTAACATGCTCAGTCACTTCAGTCACGTCTGACTCTTTGCAACCCTATGGACTGTAGCCCACCAGGCTCCTCTGTCCATGAGATTTCCCAGGCAAGAATACTGGAGTGGGTTGCCATTTCCTTCTCCAGGGGATCTTCCTGACCCAGGGATCGAACCCACGTCTCTTGCATCTCCTGCATTGGCAAGTGGATTCTTTACCTCCGCACTTCCTAAGTCTGCTTGTTCTTAAAATATCTGCTCAAAACAATCTTTATGCCAAAGAGACATATGTTAGGGTGGCAAATTCTGCTTCCCTTCCTAATCAAACATGGGAGAAAATTAATGCAGGGAAAAAAAAATCATTGTCTCTATAAGCTGAATGTTTCAAAATCATAAGTCAGCACAGAATGAAAGATAATGATAACATCTGAGTATAGATTAGCTTCTATGATTGCATCTCCTCTTATTTTGAAGCATATGGATCTCACCATGGAAACATAACATATAGAAAATTTGAAGCTTCAGAATATATTAAACAGCAAGTATTTGAATTTCCACTTCTTTTCTCTAAATCTGAACAAACAGAATATTGTTTCTGTCGGTTCCCAGTATTAGGCAGGAAAAGATTTAATAATGCAGTAAGCAGGGCTTTCCCATTCTCAAATGAGATTTTAAATCAGGTTTTACTGGAAGCTTAATTTTCTCTCCAGAATCCTTTAATACACAGAATCAGAAAAATAAAGAATTAGGAAAACCAGAACCATACTCTTTTTAGGTAAAAATACTTTCGGGGTTAAAAAAAATTTGTATGTCAAAGAATGCATAACCTATGCCTATGACTCCCACTGGATTCTTTGTTCAAAGAATGTGTTTCTCTTAAAAAAAAAAAAAGACTAATATGAGGGAAAAAATCCCTTTGGGAACCCAAATCCCTGAGCACATAATTGCTAGGCATCTGTAGTCTGTCTGTTACCACATGTGCACCAACAAAAAATGCATCAATGATAATAACCACTCTGTTTCCAGCATCTAAGTGTACTAGAAGCCCTGTCTACTAACCCTGTCCACCACGAGGAACCTGCTTGCTGACTTTAAATAGGTGCACTGGTGCCGCCAGGAAAACAGTCTTTAAAGAAACCAGCCATCATTTCTTTGATGGGTTTGAAAGGTGTCTGAGCAGAGACTCGTGCACAGCAAGACAGGACATCTTACTCGCCGAGCCTTCACAGCCCGGACCTGTGTGCTGGGAACTTCTTTTTTCAAGAGAATCCAACGGCTCTCATCTCTCCTTGGGAGATAGAAAATGCAGAGTTGCTGGGACATTTGGCCTCTATTCACGGAGCACCCGCTATGTGCCATAGTGTCCCAGGCAGTGAGAACAGAGCTCGGGGAAGGAAAGAGGCTCCCGATGTTCCTGGAGCTTACCTTCGAAAGGGTGAGAGAACTGATCAAATTAAAAAAAATAAATCATAATATTTATTCCTTTACAAATGTAAACACTTTATTCATACTTCATCAGGAACTCAATGAGGCATTGGGGCAAATTAACCGAGCTGCCCCATTCAACGTCTGCGATGACCTCCTTTGCTGGCCATTCTGAAGAAACCAGAACTGTTGCTGGCTGCTCTCTCACAGAGGTGGTTCCTTAGATCATGAGCATAGCCCTGAGTCACAGCACAGCTGACCAGAGACTGCTCTAAGGAGTGCATTTCACCAGCAGTAGCCACAAGGAAGAGGCATTCTGGACTAAATGAGATTAGAACATTGCTGGATTCTCAATCTAATACCACTCAGTTCCCTTAGAATCTCATCACTACTTCTAACAGATCTTATTTTCTAGTCATGGTCTGGCAGAGCCTGGAATATTCAGATTAAACTATTTGCCAAATGTTCTTTTTTCAGGTTCTTGATTTTCTTCCCCAATGCAGTCACCTTCTTCAGATGCATTATCCTGAGCTGCCCTTTTTAATTTCTTCTTGGAAATCTCTCCCTCCCCAGAAACCTTTCCACAGGCAGATAAAATTAGAAGCCACCACCTTCTAGCCCCCTCCTACAGTTAGTTTTTGACCTCTGGCAGCTTTGGTGCCCAATAGCATCCCTTCATTCATTGTCTCAAATGGGATCTACTGAGCAGTGACAATATGCTAGGTACTAGTCTTGATGCCAGGAACATGGCACTGAGTAAATCAAGATACATCCCTGCTCTAATGGGGCTTATTCTCATGAAGGGATGTACTGACATAAACAAATGCACACCACACACCAGGCAGTGACGTGTGTGCAGGAAACTGAAGGAGGGGGAGGGGGTAGAGAGTGATTTTGAGACGCAATTCCCTGTCAAGTGACCTTGATCCTACTCCACACTCTAGCCTAGCAATGAAGCTGTTTCCAGTTCATAAACATGGACAGTGGGCTGTTGTTGTTCAACCACTAAGTCTTGTCCAACTCTTTGTGACCCCATGGACTACAGCATGCCAGGCTTCCCTGCCCTTCACCATATCTCAGCTTGCTCAAACTCATGTCCATCGAGTTGGTGATCTCACCCAACCATCTCATTCTCTGTCGTCCCCTTCTCCTCCTGCCCTCAATCCTTCCCAGCATCAGGGTCTTTTCCAATGAGTTGGCTCTTGCATCAGGTGACCAAAATACTGGAGCTTCAGCATCAGTCCTTCCAATGAATATTCAGGATTGATTCTATTTAGCACTGACTGCTTTGAGCTCCTTTCTGTCAAACTGGTTTGATCTCCTTGAGTCTCCACAGGACTCTCAAAAGTCTTCTCCAACACCACAGTTCAAAAGCATCAATTCTTTGGTGTTCAGCCTTCTTTATGGTCCAACTCTCACAACCATATATGACTACTGGAAAAACCATAGCTTTGAGTATATGGATCTTTGTTGGCAAAGTAATGTCTCTGCTTTTTAATAAGCTGTCTAGGTTTGTCATAGCTTTTCTTCCAAGGAGTAAGCATCATTTAATTTCCCAGCTGAAGTCACCGTGTTCTGATTTTGGAGCCCAACAAAATAAAATCTGTCACTGTTTCCACTTTTCCCCATCTATTTGCCATGAAGAAAAATTATTTCATATTAAAGAGGCACATGGTAGAGCCTAACTCTGTCTAAGGCCAAAGCTATCATTTCACCCACAATACCAGTCAAACTATAGATCTTGAAATGCCACATTAGAACTTTTCTCCTGAACCGTTCAACCACCTGACAAATAAATATCTGCCTCTCTCACAGGATGGCCTACCTCTTACTATTGATGGCCATCATGTCCTTTTGACATTTGAGATTTTACAGGTCTTGGCTTTTTCCCAGCACATCTGGTTAAGCGAATGCCAGCCCCAACATAATTTCCTTCCTCGCACGGTTTCTTTATTATAGCCACTCTGTTTTCTTGCTATCCATCCCCTCATACATGTTAACTTCTGAAATCTCAATAGTTAATTAAAGATTATAATTTAGAGGTAAGTGCCAAGCTCTTACTATTCTTACTGAAATGGGGGTTTCTGAAGCAAACACGTGCACATGAGATTGTTATAACTGAGAACCAGATGTTCCAAGATTCAAACTAAATATGAATCTAAGGCTGTAATGCAAATTTGCCTTTTAAAAATAACCTTAAAAGTGAAGTAAATCAGAGAGAGAAAGAGAAATATTTGATATTGCCTATATGCAGAATCTAAAATGATACAAATGAACTAATTAACAAAACAGAAACAAACTCACAAACTTAGAAAATGAACTTAAGGTTACCAGGGTGGGTAGGTTGTAGGGAGGGACAGTTAGAGATTTCGGTATTGACATGTACACACTGCTCTATTTAAGATGGATAACCACCAAGGACCTACTATAAGAGCACAAGTAACTCTGATCAATATTCTGTAACAACCTAGTTGGGGAAAGAATTTGAAAAAGAATAGATATATGATATAACTGAATAACTTCGTTACACACCTGAAAGTAACACAACAGTGTTAATTGATTATACTCCAATATAAAATTACTGTTTTTTCCAGTAGTCATGTACAGATATGAGAATTGGACCATAAAGGAAGGCTGAATGCTGAAGAATTGATGTTTTTAAACTGTGGTGCTGGAGAAGACTCTTGAGAGTCCCTTGGACAGCAAGGAGATCAAACCAGTCAATCTAAAGGAAATCAACCCTGAATATTCATTGGAAGGACTGATGCTGAAGCTGAAGCTCCAGTACTTTGGCCACCTGATGTGAAGAGCCAACTCATTGGAAAAAAGAGGGCAGGAGGAGAAGGGGGTGACAGAGGATGAGATGGTTGGATGGCATCATTGACTCAATGGACATGAGTTTGAGCAAACTCTGGGAGATAGTGGAGGGCAAGATCTGGCGTGCCTAAGTCCATGGGGTCACAAAGAGTCAGACATGACTTTGGGCCTGAACAACAAATAAAAAAAAAAAAAGCAGTATTCAATTCCTAACATATACCTCAGCACAAATAATGAAGTTTTGCAAAGATATAAAGATTCAAAAGGAATAGCTCTAATTTATTATTTTTTAAAATGACCTTGAAATTGTGATAACTACTAACCTATGGAGCACTTAACACACATACTATTTTGTTAGATACAATACACAGAAATGCAATTATTTCAACAAAAATTAAACTGAGCTCATGCAATGTTCAAGGTGCTAGCAAATTCAAAAAAAAGGAATGACACAGAGGAATCTAAGATAACATAGAACAAGGTAAGAAAGAGAGAACAACATGTTATAAGTATGGGTTCAAATGAGGGAGGTGCTCCTTCTGGTTACTGATATAAGAAAACTTCATATATGTGTTAGTACAGTCAGCCCTCCATATCTACGGTTTCCACATCTGCAGATTCAACTGACTATGGGTCAAAAATATATATATTTTTAATTCCAGAAAGCATTCATAGCAAAAGCATCACAATATTGTAAAGTAATTATCTTCTAATTTAAAAAAAATTCCAGAAAGTTCTAAAAAGGAAAACTTGAATTTGCCACCTGAGCAACTATTTACATAGCATTTACTTTGTATTTAGAACTATTTGCATAATAGGTACATTGTATTAAGTATTGTAAGGAATCTAGAGATGATTTAAAGTATATAGGAGGATGTGCATAGGTTATATGCAAACCCTATACCATTTTATACAAGAGACTTGAGTATCTGTGGAATTCGGTACAAGGGACTTGAGTGTCTGTGGAGTTTGGTGTCCCCAGTGGTCCTGCCACCAATCCCCCAGAGATACCACAGGACAACTGTGCCTAAGCCAGTCCCAACCGGAAGTTCAAATACTTCATAGCAAGAAATGAGGGAGAAAGCCTACCAAGCAGAGTCACCGAGTGAAAAATAGAGGTGGGAAAGCAAGGGGACCCTTCGGGCAGCGATGAGTAACAGAGTCTGGCTTGAGCACAGGATCTATCTAGCAAAGAAAATGGAAGTCTGCACAGAGGACTGTCACAGGGAGTCTTAAATACCATACTCAGAGGAGTCTGAACAGGAATTTTTTATGTGTTGAAAAATGGAGAATAGAGATTTGTGACTAAAGCTTCACTAGAAAAGTAAACCTGGAGTGGAACATGAATTAGGATGACACAGAGATAGAAAGCAATTTCAGAAATTCAGACAAGACTCAATTTATCCATGCTACCTGGATCCCTGCAACAGCACCTGCTGGTCTTTGTGGCCCCTTTCTGGCCTCCCCTCTTAGCAGCAAGACTGATCTTTTCCAAACGCTTATCTGATACCCTTATCTTCATCCATAAAGTATTTTGCCCTTACATGAAAATTCATGACATGGCCCTGATCTGCCTGACCCTGGGTGGGGTATTCAGCTTTAGCCATGCTGGGTTCCTTTCTGTTCCTCAAACAGACCAAGTTCTTCATACCTCAGGGCCTCTGCACAAGCTGCTGCTTTGCCATTCTCTTTGCCCTTTCATTATGTGGCTTGTTGCCTTTTTCAGGCTTCTGTGAGCCCTACCCAAAATGGGAATGCCTTTGTTATTCTCTACTCACCCCTTAGCTTTTTATGAACGCATGCCATTTAATAAAACTTATTTTTTGTTTATTTCTTACTTGGTCTTGGTCTTTCTCTCTCTGCTAGGTCTTAGGTGGCATGAAGGCAGGGCCATGTCTGCTTTATTCACTTCTGCAATCCCGGTGCTTAGCACAAAGTAGGTGTTCACTAACATTTATTACTGAATACATGTTAATGATCTACACTGAATGGAAGGCACTGTAATAAGGACCAAAGAGACAGCATTAAGGAAGAAGGCATCATTGTCAAGTAGCTAATGATCTAAAAAAGGGAGACAGACATAGAAACAGAACATCGAAATAGAGATACGAGTAGAGTCAAGCTGATCAACTAGGAACCTCTTTTCATTGTTAAGGCAAGAAACGACGAGGGTCAGAGAGATGTTTAAATGGGAACAAAAGTGCAAAAGTTTTTAAGGAGAGAAAGAATGAGTGTAGGCCATCACCCTGATTTTTGGATGAAAGAGAGTGATAACAGTGGGAAAGAAAAGGGCCATTGGGGATTATCTTCGACACAACTATTGAACTGACCAAACAGTTCTTTCAAATTTTTCTGTAAGATGTATGGAAAAACTCAAATGAACTTTTTGGCCGACCCAATACAGGTCTTGGCAACTGGTAACGTTTTGAGGAGGAGCAATCAAATGATGACTGAACTTTGAATCCAGGGAGACTGCGAGGCTGGTACTGTCCTTCACTCAGTGCAGATTCTGGGAGAAGGAACAAGGAAAAGATTTTTAAAAATAGATACTCATTCTTAATTTTCACAACCTTCTCCTTAAACATAAAGCCTGAGTTTTTAGGCAGTATACGGGAAGCACAGTTTTCAGTCTTGTTTAATATAGAAAAGTTTTAAGTTTTGACTGGAGAAATAAGCAGTTTCATCCATAGTGCCATAAGAAAGTCAGGACTACAAATAACAAACACTGAACTCGTGGCCTCAGACCAGCCACTCTGTCACCAACTACATCTGAGTCCACCACATCCAGAGAACAGCAAAACATTTTTAAAGAGGAAAGATTTCACATAGGGAGAAATCTACTTAGAGCAAACCAAAATTCAAGTATATAATTCCACCCAAAAAAGAAACTTTGGCAATTGTTGTGAGCTTTGGGCATGAGGAACACTCACTGGTGGTCTGAAAAATTAATTCTTGAACTAGATTTGATGGTAAGTGAGAAGATAGCCTTCCAGAACCAAATTTTAAAAAATTCAAGTATTATTTTACAAGAAGTAGAAGCAAACACACATCTCTGATGGTTAAGTTGGCTTCAAGTTTCTGCACAGTGAAAGCTGACTGAGCTCTCTACCCTATGAACCTTCCTGCCAGTTATAATTTATGTCCATGAATGGCACTCACATAAACATGCCCAAATTTCTATGGCTACTTGGAAAAAAAATTGGCCTCAGAATACGGTCTACTTAGTGGCTGCCCAGAACTTAGTTTAAATTCCCAACGGACCAAGCTGACTTCAAGTGGTGTCATAAGTAAACTTCCTAAAGCTTTTCTGCAGAAAAAATATGTCATGAATCCCAAGTCCAGCCATGATCAATCTTACTAGAACACTCAAGGTACCATAATTCATATTGAAGCTGTCTCTACACTGGCAAGTGTTTTCCAAACAAAATTTATGTTTAGGCAAATGAGCAATTCATTTGGAACAGTCTTAACAGATCAAATGCATTTGTATTGGTAGAAAATGGTTTTCCAAAGAGTCATGGAGGCAAAACAAAGACGTTCTTTGAGTAAAGCTGACCTGTTTCAAACACACACCCAAGGTCTTTAAAATGTCTTTCCATTTCCCTGGTCACCTGTGAGATTTCACCATGTGACTGCTGATGCTGCTGGGGGAAATTCTATTCTTCAAGAGTTTAACAACATAATAGGGAGATGAGTGTCTTCGTGGGAAAAAGAAACAGATTTTAGAAGCAGACAGACCTGGATTTAAATATTGGCTTTGCCATTCATAACCTTGGGCAAGTAACCTCTTCCTGTTTTCAAAAGGAATTATGCCACCAATGCCATATTAGTGTCAAAAGAATTAAATGAATCACTGTATATAGAGTAACTAGAATGACGGCAAATGTAAGGTGCATGGTAGACAGATTTTAGGTACTTTTTCCTTTATCTTGCTGGAAAAACACAGGCATACACATGTTTAAAAATGCCACCCTTACCTTTGTACATCTCTAGGTCGCAGCTGTAGGGAACTCCACAAAATCTGCACTTGTCACCCTTTCTTTTATTTCTGCTCATATCCCCTTCTATTCTCAAATCCACTTTGTTGTAGACCCTTTTATTTTCCAATATAGAACTTAATTTTCTTCCCTCAGGAAGTCTTCCCAGTATCATGAGAAACCACATTTTGACTTAGTATATCTCATGGCAACATTAACCTGATCTATCTCCCCCAGAGACACTCAACTTTTTGAGGATGAAGCCAGCATCTAACTGAACTGTTCCTGAGTGTGTTAAGTTAATATTAGTTGACGAGGCCAGTGGGAATGAAATTGGAATATCAGGGCTTTAGTAGAGAGGATAGTAGAAGTAGGAGGAGAGGTGGCCAGAGAGACTGGCTGAAGCTTGACCTTATGAGTTTAGATTTTATCCTACTGTCAACAGGAAGACCACCAGTTCAGTTCAGTCACTCAATCATGTCTGACTCTTTGTGATCCCATGAATTGCAGCATGCCAGGCTTCCCTGTCCGTCACCAACTCCCAAAGTTTGCTCAAATTCATGCCCATTGAATCGGTGATGACATCCAACCATCTCACCTCTAGGAAGACTATCTAATCATCCAATCTCTAGGAAGACCATAGAGGAATGGCAAACCTGACTTATTTTACAAGAGCCACACTCTCCTGATGTGTTAATACATAAGTCAATATTCAGAGGGTGACCAGTTATCAGGTGATTGTAACAGTCCAGGAGAGAGCTAACAATGGTTTGGACGGCTTGATAGAGGCAGCTTTGGAAGAAGTGGACATGTCTGAGATGGAGTCAACACAGTTTGCTGATGGAGTGTATACAGGGGTGAAGGAAGGAGTAGAGGAAGATCCCAACGTTTGTAACCTGGGCAACTGGATGAATGCCGATGCCATGTGCTGAGATAAGGAACATCCTGAGTACCCTTCTGTCCTGTGTATGACTGTGTTTCATTCATCTTCTTCTCCCCACTTCTTAGTACAGTGCCTGATAGAGAAGTAGTGCCTGACAAATGGAAGTTGCAGAAATGGTCTGCTAGATTTCCCATAGCAAAAATTATCCATAACATTTTAAATGTTTCCTGTGATTCTTTGAGCTTTAACTGAATTAAAATGCAGATCCACTGTTTACTACAACATGGAAAGAATGTGGGTTTTCCATTCCGTGGGTATAAACTCTAGATGGTTAAAAGCCAAACAGAATTCTCTCTTCATGCATGCATACTAATACCATGTATCATGCTGACATCATACTGACATCATACTGACATACCTCCTCAGGATCTAGGAAATCCTGCATAATGATCAACTACTCCAAGTGATGCTCTGAGACTGCCAGAATAAGATACTCATGTGTAATTAGTCAAGGAGTGTAAGCTTACTGAGGACAAAGCCACTAGGGACTTGACTCCATACACATCAGAGGGCATTGCACACATCAGGCACAGACTGATTGTCTAACACTGCTATGCTGTTTTCATAAACCTACTTTAGTACAAAAATAAGTGTCTGTAGAAAGGGGATGAAATTGACCATGATAAACTGCAAACAACAAAGAAGACTCCTTACAAAGAACTTTGAGAGTAAATTAGGATGTCTTCTAGTGCCATCTACTGCTTATTGCTTGAGATAAAAATGAGCTTAATTGACGTCTTTCACCATTTTAATGATATGCATCCGTATGATTAAAATGGAAGGAACTTTTACATTATAGCCATTATCTTGACACCTACTCAGGGTAACAAAATTTCTTACATGACTAGATATAGGGCATGAGTCCTCGACCTCATCACTACTGACTTTGGGGTTGGGGAATTGTTCATTGGCTGGGGGGATGTCTACTGTAGAATGTTTACCAGCATCCCTGGACTCTACTCACTACATGCTAAGTAGTAACCTCACTTCTACTGTGATATCCAAAACTGTCTCCACTTTGCTTCCCTAGGGGCCAAAACTATCCTAACTGAGAACCTCTAGTCAGGGAAAAGGAATTAATATTCATACACTTCTTCATTTTATTAAGCAAGCCTCTGGGATTACACTGAGGAATGAAAAACATATGATCTATTCCCAAAATGGAGCTTCCATAAGAAAAGAGGAAGAGGCACAAACAAGTACACACATACATGCCTGCAGTAAGTTTTTTGTTTTTTTATTTTCACAGTAGGTCCTTGTTGCTTATGTACTTAAAATATAGCAGTGTGCACATATCAATCCCAAACTCCCAGTCTATCCTACCCCTCTGGTAACCACAAATTTCTACTCTAAGTCTGTGAGTCTGTTATTTTATTCTTTATTTATTGTTTTTGGTGGAATATTTTTATTCAGTTCTAAAAAATTCTCAGACAACAGCAGGAAAATTCTTCTACATTCCCACTAGTCTTATTTTCTAGAACTTCTCATGTTCTCTCTCTTTGTCTGTGAACCACTATTTGTTAGTTGGTTTTTATTTGTTTTCTTTTTTTCTCTACTGTCATTAGTGCTTTGTTTTTATTCCAAGGCATTTTCTCAATTCCCTTTTTTTTTTTTCTGTTTCTAGCCACTTATTTTTTTTTTCCTTTTATTTTAGTCGGAGGCTAATTACTTACAATATTGTGGTGGTTTTTGCCATACATTCACATGAATCAGCCATGGGTGTATATGTGTTCCCCATTCTGACCCTCCCTCCCACCTCCCTCCCCATCCCATCTCTCAGGGTCATCCCAATGCACCAGCCCTGAGCACCCTGCCTCATGCATCGAACCTGGACTGGCGATCTATTTCACATATATTTCAATGCTATTCTCTCAAATCATCCCACCCTCACCTTCTCCCACAGAGTCCAAAAGTCTGTTCTTTACATCTGTGTCTCTTTTGCTGTCTCACATATAGGGTCATCGTTACCATCTTTCTAAATTCCATATATATGCATTAATATACTGTATTGGTGTTTTTCTTTCTGACTTACTTTGCTCTGTATAATAGGCTCCAGTTTCATCCACCTCATTAGAACTGATTCAAATGCATTCTTTTTAATAGCTGAGTAATATTCCATTGTGTATATGCACCACAGCTTTCTTATCCATTCCTCTGCCAATGGACATCTAGGTTGCTTCCATGTCCTGGCTATTATAAACAGTGCTGCGATGAACATTGGGGTACACGTGTCTCTTTCAGATCTGGTTTCCTCAGTGTGTATGCCCAGGAGTGGGATTGCTGGGTTGTATGGCAGTTCTATTTCCAGTTTTTAAAGGAATCTCCACACTGTTCTCCATAGTGGCTGTACTAGTTTGCATTCCCACCAACAGTGAAATAAGGTTCCTTTTTCTCTGAAGCCTCTCCAGCATTTATTGTTTCTAGACTTTTTGATAGCAGCCATTCTGACCAGTGTGAGATGATACATCATTATGGTTTTGATTTGCATTTCTCTGATAATGAGAGTCTGCTTTCTAAATAAGCTAATTTGTATTACTTTTTAGATTCCACATATAAGTGATATCCTATGATATTTGTCTTTCTCTGATTTATTTCACTTAGTAGGATCATCTTCAGGTCCACTCATGTTGCTGCAAATGGTATTATTTCATTCAGGCCTGCAATAAGTTTTGTGAAAGAAAAGACTGTCCTGGGTAGGATAGTGAGGGATGGCATTTGTGAAGAGGTAGGTTTAAACTGCAACCTGAAGAATGAGAAACCAGCCAGAGTAAGGGTGTGGAGAGGGGTGTCTGAGTCTGAGAGAACAGAATGTGTGAAGCCCTTGCTGTGAGTCCAGCGGTGTGCTGGTCCCACTCCATGCATGCATCCCGTAGGGAGGGTGCCCTAGGTGATATTGTAAGTTTGGTTCCAGACCACTGCAATAAAGTGAATGTTGTGATAAAGCAAGTCACATGAATTTTTTGGTTTTTCAATGCATATAAAAATTATGTTTACACTGTACTGTAGTCTACAAAGTGTACAATAGTCTCATGTCTAAAAGAACGATGTATGTACCTTAATTTAAAAATACTCTATGCTGAAATTGCTAAACATAATCTAAGCCTTCAGAGGGTTTTAATCTCTGCACTGATGTTGATGGCTGCTGACTGACCAAGGTGGTGGTTGCTAAAGGTTAGGGTGGCTGTGACAATTTCTTAAAATAAGACAATTTGCTATATTGATTGACTCTTCCCTTCATGAAGGATTTCTCTGTAGCATGCAATGCATCTGATAGAATTTGACCCACAATAGAAATTGTTTCAAAATTGTAGTAATACTCTCAAACCCAGCTGCTGCTTTATCAACTAAGTTGATGTCATATTCTAAATCCTCTGTCATCATTTCAACCATCTTCACAGCATCTTCACCAAGAACAGATTTCATCTCAAGATAGTACTTTCTTTGCTCATTCATAAGAAGCAACTTCTCATCCATTAAAGTTTTATCATGCAATTGCAGCAATCCAGCCAAATCGTCAGACTCCATTTCTAGTTATAGTTCTCTTGGGCTTCCCTCATAGCTCAGTTGGTAAAGAATCCACCTGCAATGCAGGAGAGACCCCAGTTTGATTCCTGGTGGGGAAGATCTGCTGGAGAAGGGATAGGCTACCCACTCCAGTATTCTTGGACTTCCCTTGTCGTAAAGAATTTGCCTGCAGTGTGGGAGACCTGGATTCAATCCCTGGGTTGGGAAGATCCCCTGGAGAAGGGAAAGGCTACCCACTCCAGTATTCTTGCCTGGAGAATTCCATGGACTGTATAGTCCATGGGGTCGCAAAGAGTCAGACACAACTGAGCAACTTTCACTTCACTTCACTTATTATTTCTACCACATCTGCTCAAAGTCATCCATGAGGGGTAGAATCAACTTATTCCAAATTCCTGTGAATGTTGTTATTTTGACATCTTCCCATGAATTACAAATGCCCTTAATGAACCTAGAATGGTAAATCCTTTCCAGAAGATTTTTAATTTATTTTGTCCAGATCCATCAGGGGAATCACTATCTATGGGTAGCTATAGCTTTATGAAGTGTATTTCTTAAAAAAAATAAGACGTGAAGGTTGTCCATCTCCATCAGAGTTTTTGGGTGACCAGGTGCTTTGTCACTGAGCAGTAATATTTTGAAATTAACCTTTTATTTTCAGAGAACCAAGTCTCCAGAGTGGGCTTAAAATATTTAGTAAACCATCTTCTGAACAGATGTGCTGTCATCTAGGCTTTGTTGTTCCATTTATAGGCAGGGTAGATTTAGCATAATTCTTAAGGACCCTAGGATTTTCAAATGGTAAATGAGCATTAGCTTCAACTTCAAGTCACCAGCTGCATTAGTCCCTAAGAGTCAGCCTGTCCTTAGAATCTTTGAAACCTGGCATTGACTTCTACTCTCTAACTATGAAAGTCCTACATGTCATCTTCTTACACCCAGACTATACTACACAGCTAAAGTAATCAAAACAGTATGGTATTGACACACACACACACAAACAGAAACATAGAGCAATGGCACAAGACAGAAAGCCCGGAAATAAACCTATGCACTTATAGTCAACAAATATATGCCAAAGGGGTCAATAATATACAATAGAGAAAAGGTAGTCTCTTCAGTAATTGGTGCTGGGAAAACTGAGTAACTGCATATAAAAGAATGAAATTGCAATATTGTCTAATATATACAAAACTAAATTCAAAATATATTAGACCTAAATGCAAGACTAGAAACAATAAAACTCCTGGAAGAAAACACAGGTAGAACACTCTGATGTAAATCACAGCAATATTTTTTCTGGATCAGTCTCCTAAAGCAAAAGAAATAAAAGCAAAAATAAATAAATGGGACCTAATTAAACTTAAAAGCTTTTGCACAGCAAAGGAAACCAAACCAAACAAAAAGCAACTACTGAATGGGAGAAAATATTTGCAAATGATATGACTGATAAGGGGTTAATATCCAAAATATATAAACAGCTCATACAACTCAACATTAAGGGAAAAAAATGAAAAAAAATGAGCAGAAGATCTGGACATTTTTGTGAAGAAGATACACAGATGGCTCACAGGCACATGGAATGATGCTCAACATCACTAGTCATCAGTTCAGTTGCTCAGTCATGTCTGACTCTTTGTGACCCCATGAACTACAGCATGCCAGGCCTCCCTGTCCATCACCAACTCCTGGAGTTTACTCAAACTCATGTCCATTGAGTTGGTGATGCCATCCAACCATCTCATCCTCTGTCGTCCCCTTCTCCTCCTGCCTTCAATCTTTCCCAACATCAGGGTCTTTTCCAATGAGTCAGTTCTTTGCATCAGATGGCCAAAGTATTGGAGTTTCAGCTTCAACATCAGTCCTTCCAATGAATATTCAGGAATATTCACTAATCATCAGTGAAATGCAAATCAAAACCACAATGCGATAGCACCTCATGCCTGGCTGTGATCAAAAAGAACACAAATAGCAAATGTTGGTGAGGATGTGCAGAAAAGGGAATTCTCATACATTGTTGGTGGGAACATAAACTAGTGCAGCCATTGTGGAAAACAGTATGGCGATACCTCAAAAAACTAAAAAAAAAAACAAAAACAAAAACAAACAAACAAACAAACAAACAAAAAAACCATTAGCATTTCTGATGAGGTACTCAGTAAACTTTTTGATCTTTTCAATACACTGAATTCTTCAGTAGAGTTGAAGAAATGCAAGTTCTCCTGGGAAGAAATTTAGATGTGACATTTTTTTTTTCACATGTTGGTTGAACTGTCTGATCAGACACTAGTCTGCACCACCACCAACCTGATGGACCTGTATGCCATTACATCAGCATTCCCTATTCCATGGTGGCCTTCATGAGTTCATCCACAACAGAAGTTACTGAGTGGCTTTCATACTTGTTTCTAGTTGGGGAAAAGAAGAAACAAAAGAAAAAGAGAAAAAAATCACTCTATTCTAGACAGAAATTTCCAAATATTGAGTTGGCACTACAACGGTACTGTTTCCTATCCATCTGTGCTTATCTGATTTGCACAATCAACACTTATTGTCTGGGATTTCAAGCAGCGTAAAAATTTTTTTCTAGAAATACTGTTCCCCTTTGACATTTAATCAACCTTTCAAATAGTCATTTGCTATAATAGAAAAATGATGAAAATGCTTATTTTTTTACTTCATTAATTTTTTTTTTCACAGTGAGTCATAGATTGGATTTTATTCTTTTTTTTTTTTTTGAGCAGAATGGAAAGAAAGTTTCTGAACTTATTTGAAAGAGGTGTTAAGTGACTATCTAAAGCAGTTTCCATCCTGTCTTTTTTAAACTAATTATTTTTTAACAACTTTATAAAGAAATAACTCACATACCATAAAATTAAGTCCTCTAAAGTGTACATCTTCAGTGTCTTTTAACATACTCACAGAGTTGTGCAACCATCACCAGTTTTCAATGTTAGAATGTTTTAATCACCCCCTAAGAAACTTCATACCTATTAGCAGTCACTGCCCGTTCCCAATACCCTCTCCTCCCTCTCACACTAGCAACCACTCATCTACTTTCTCTCTGTGTAGATTTGCCTATTTTGGACATTTCATATAAATAGAATCATATGACATGTGATCTTTTGTATCTGAATTCTTTCATTTAGCATCATGCTGTCAAGGTTCATCCACATTGTAGCATGAATCAGGACTGCATTTATTTTTATACTCATAATTCTCCACTGTGGACACACCATAGTTGCTTATTCATTTATCAGTTGATGGGAATTTGGACTATTACTACTTTTTGGCTATTATGAATCACACGTCAATGAGTATCCATGTACAAGTTTCTGTGTAGACAGCTGGTTCCATTTTTTGAGCTGTGTACTTAGGAGTGGAATTGCTGCTTTTCCCCTAAAGTTTAAACAATGGTAATTTGAACCAATTATTGTAGAGATGGTTTATTAAGATAAAATAATTGTAAGTCTTATAACACCACTCTAGGCAGACAAGAATTAGTATTAGAAATATTTAATTTAAAGGTTAAAAAGACTGAATGATTATTTCTCAGATTTAATAGCTTGCAATTAAACTATTATCAACATTAACAATTCAAAAAGCTATTTTCTTATTGTACTGGTCATTTTAAGTTAGGTTTCTTTCTGTCTGTTTTAGCACCACTGTTCCTATTTATGAATTTCACTACTGTCAAACTGTAAATTATACTAAGAAGGATTGCTATGTCAGATCATAATCCTTAGGCCATTTGTATGTTTAATTTGCAAGGTTTAAAATAGCTGTATTGTTATATTTGTGAATAATTAAATGAACTAATACCGTGACAGAAAATATAAAAACAGATGAACATAAAATGTGCCTGTTCTTTCTTTCATTCACTAGGAATAAGGAATACAATTTGCTATAAAAATCACAGAATATTTTGCTGGCTTTAGTTTGAAAATGCAAACACTAGCTTTTGAAAGTATTTTCTCAAAAATATCATTAAATACATTTAATTGAAGTGATTCATGCTCTGATACAACTACACTGTCAGTCTCGATTAGGGCAGAAGGAATCAGCAGGAGAGGCTGAAATTCAGGGACTGAAAGCAGAGGTTTGGGGGCCACTGATCCAGTCCAGCCCACTGCAATCAGCCAGCTCCTCACAACGCCCCCAGGATGTCTTTAGGAGCTAATTAGGCCTCCGGCTACATGCTCTAGAATCTAGGCTCTGTGTAGTCAATTGGAGGGCAGGGAAATTTCAAAACAAACTATGTGATGAAACATTTGAGAACTTTTTAATGTCATTATTAACATATGGGTTTAGTCACATTTCCATGGAAAAGGCCCTGTTGCTAGTGATGAAATATCCTTGCCCCTGTAAAAGGCCAAGACCTCCACTCATGCCTTAGATCTCATCCCTTCTTATCAACTAAAGGAGAGCACCCCAGCAACACCCCACCTATGCTGTGTTCTCCCCTTCTACTCCACGGTCCCCATCAGCACACAAACATCCGGTCTCTACTCTGATTTTGCAAAACAGACTAGACAAACTTCCTTTGACCTTAATCCTCCTGTCAGCTCTCTCCTCATTTTTATGTCTCATTTGCAGTAAAAAAATCCTTAGAAATAATTCCCTGAACAACCTGCCTCTAATTCATCTCCCAATTTCACCTCTTAAATCCATTGCAATTCCAGCTTTCAATTCCATCTCCACCAAAGTTGATTCTGTCCTGATTTACATGTTATAAACCCCAGGGTCAATTTTCAATTGTCATCCCAGTGGACCTATAGCCAACACTGAATATGGCAGATGTTTTCTCTCTTTTCTTATTATGCTTCTTCACCTTCCAGGGAGTGTAGCTCTGGGTTCTTCTCCTCTCAGACTGCCTACACCTTCGAAGCTTCCTTTCCAGTTGCTTTTCTTGCACTTTTCACACTGTTGTGCTCCAGGGCTCAGTCTTTAGAGCAGGTCTCTTTTTTTATCTACACTCTCCTCCTGGCTTTAAATATCACCCACATGTTGATAACACCCAAATTCCTATAACCAGTTCACACTTCTTTCCTTAACTCCTAGTCAACATCTACACCAGTGGTCTCATTCTCATCCCTAAGTGAATCTGTTCACAACTTCATTCTCAAAGTTCTACCAAAACTGACTCCCTGCTCAGTCTTTTCCACACTACAGGTAGAAACATCATCCTTCCATGGCTTGGGACAAAATGTTGGGCATCATCCTTGATTCCTCAACATATTCCTCTCTCATGGTTCATATCTAATCCTTCAGGACTTCCCTGGTGGCTCAGCCGGTAAAAGCATCTGCCTACAATGTGGGAGACTCGGGTTCGATCCCTGGGTCAGGAAGATCCCCTGGAGAAGGAAATGGCAACCCACTCCAGTACTCTTGCCTGGAAAATCCCATGGATGGAGGAGCCTGGTAGGCTACAGTCCATGGGGTCACCAAGAGTCAGACACGACTGAGCGACTTCATTTTCACTTTTCTTCCAATCGTTCAGCACCTCACACTGCCTTGTAGAGCCACCATAATCTCCTGTCTGGTTCCCTGCAAAAGCTTCCTAACAGTTTTCCCCATTTCTTCCCTTTCCCCCCATAGCCTGTTCTCAAAACAGCAGCCAGAATGACACTGTCATTACACAAATTGCTAATTCGCATTCCTGCCCTGGGCCTTTGCACTTACTCTTCCTTCCTCCTGGAAATCTGTTCTTGAATTCTGTCACCTCCATCAGGTCTTCTCAAGGTCCTCTTGCAGTAAGACCTCCCGTGCACACAGGCTCCTCCCTGGCTGCATGGGTGTCAAGGTTCTGGCAGTAGCAGGGCCCTTCTACAACTTCAGCTTCATAGAGAGCATCTGCATCTCTGCACAGAGCAGCCTCATTTCCATTGCTCTGCATCTCACTGGGGTCCCATAATACTGTTTCTTCTCATTGTCCCTTAAAGCTTGGAGACTGTAGGCCCTTCTAACTGTTTATATTGCCCAGCTGTTGTAACCTCGAATTGAGCGTGCCTTCTGTTTCCTAGCCCTTGAGTGCTGCTGAAGCTGATACATAAACTAAAACTGATACTTAAATGAGGCTTCCACAAATTAAAAAAAATATATATTATACATGTGAAACTATCTAGTACAATTAAATTAGAAATAAACAATAAAAAGTATACATATACGCAAAAACACACTCCTAAATAACCAGTGAGATAAAGAAGAAAGCATAATGCAACTTATAACTAAATAGTAATAAAATTAATATATGTCAAATATAGTAATAGTTGGTGGTATTGTATATGGATAGATACCTTTTACTTAGTTTTATCTATTTGTCTAATTATATCTTCACCATTCTTTCCTGCATCTCAGACCTTCCTTCTGGAATCTGTCTTTCTTCTTTCTGGATTATTTATTTAGAAGTTTCTTCAATGAAGGCAATTTGTAAGTATGCACTTTCAGTTGTGTTTATCTTACATGTCTTTATTTTTCCCCATCCTCAAGACAGTTTGACTAGGTATACACAATTCTATGTGGAGGATTATTTTCTTTGAAATCTCTGAAAAATATTATTCCATATCATTTTTTTGGCAGTTGACTTTGAATTCCTTGTCTTTGGTTCTGTAGGTTCACAACAATGTTAATATTTTTCATACTTCCTACTATATATACCTATTATCTCCTATATCCAAGGATTCAAGACTTTCATCATGTTTGGAAAATATTCAGGCTTTATATGCTCCAAACTTACTCCTCTCTTCTCTTTATCTCATATTTCTTTGTCCTTGATTTGATAACATTAAAATATTTCTTTCACACAACAAAATGACAACAGGTTAAATCTCCAGGATAGACAGATGGATATTTCAGTATATTTGAACTATTTGATAATTTAAGATAAAAAATAACTGCCCATGGCTAAGGACTATTAAGTGCTTAAATGTTTCTGAATTGATGAACACGTCACAAAAGCAGAAAATATAAGCAAAGTTATTAAAAAGATAAAACCTAAATAGCACAGCTTTCTTCCAAAGCATTACAAGCATTTGAATTACTTCTGAAGACAAATTCAGCTATATTTAAAAAAAACCTATATATAGGAAACAAATGTTTGCTTTACATGCTAAGGAAAGATTCCTTTTTTCTCCCCTGGAAAATTCTGGACTATATTTTTACTTTTTAGTACTGGAGTCATGGAAAACCTGGCAGTAAAGCATCACATCCTAGCTGACAATTTCATCCCCTTGTGGCTTGTCTCTCATAGAGGAGATTCTCATTTAAGTGTTACTGTTCAGCCACCAAGGGTTGAGATTGTACCTCATTCAACTCAACTCCATACCTCCAGTGTCCAACATGGAAGCTGACAGCAAGGAGGCACTTGATAAATGTTTAATGCAATGTTTTTCAAACTTTAATGAGCATTAAAAATCCCCTTGGAGAGCTGGTTAAAATGGTTTCATGGATCTCATCACAAGAAATTTGGATTCAGTAGTTCAGGTAGAGGGGCATGAATTTGCATTTCTGATATGCTCACAAGTGAAGACTATAGTGCTGGTCTGAGGATCACATATGAGTTCAGTTCAGCTCAGTTCAGTCACTCAGTTGTGTCCGACTGTTTGCGACCCCATGAACCATGGCACACCAGGCCTCCCTGTCCATTGCCAATTCCCGGAGTCCACCCAAACCCATGTCCATTGTGTCAGTGATGCCATCTAACCACCTCATCCTCTGTTGTCCCCTTCTCCTCCTGTCCTCAATCTTTCCCAGCATCAGGGTCTTTTCAAATGAGTCAGCTCTTCGCATCAGGTGGCCAAAGTATTAGAGTTTCAGCTTCAATATCAGGTCCTCCAATGAACACCCAGGAGTGATCTCCTGTCGGATGACTGGTTGGATCTCCTTGAAGTCCAAGGGACTCTCAAGAGTTTTCTCCAACACCACAGTTCAAAAGCATCAATTTTTCGGTGCTCAGCTTTCTTTATAGTCCAACTCTCACATCCATACATGACCACTGGAAAAACCATAGCCTTTGACTAGACGGACCTTTGTTGGCAAAGTAATGTCTGGTTTAATGAATGAAAAATATGTGTGAAGATATGCTTCTTGGGAAAAGCATTGAAATTTATTTTATTCATGCTATTATCTGATTCTCTTTTGGAGTGATTTATATAAGTAGTAATATGCTTTTTCTTCTATGGGAGGCTCTTAAGGTGATTAAGCCCTCACAGTCTCGCTCATAACTGACTTTCTAAGCCTCATTTGTCACTTTGTTCTCCTATAATCTTCATTCTCCACCCACACCAACCTACTTGATTTCCTCCTAACATGCACCTCCACACCCAAGTGCCATTATGTATGTTCTTTACCCTCTGTCGTGAATTTTCTGTTGTTTTCAGTGGCTAAATACTGTCCCACTCTTTGAGATCCCATTGGTTCCATGGGGTCAGGAGCTAGGTTTTCCTGTCCTTCACTATCTTGCAGAGTTTGCTTCAACTCATGTCCATTGAGTCAGTGATGCCATCCAACCATTTCATCCTCTGTTGACTCCTTCTCCTCCTGTCCTCAATCTTTCCCAGTATCAAGGTCTTTCCCAAGGAGTCAGCTTCTCGCATCAGCTGTCCAAAGTACTGGAGTTACAGTTTCAGCATCAGTCCTTCCAATGAAAATTCAGGGTTGATTTCCTTTAGAAATGATTGGTTTCATCCCCTTGCTGTTCAGGGGATTCCCAAGAGTGTTCTCCAGCACCACAGTTCGAAAGCATCAATTTTCAGCACTCAGCCTTATTTATGGTCTGGCTCTCACATCCAATATGACTACTGGAAAAACCATAGTTTTGACTATACGGACCTTTGTCAGCAAAGTAATGTCTCTGATTTTTAATACACTCTCTAGGTCCGTCATAGCTTTTCTTCCAAGGAGCAAGCGTTTTTTAATTTCATGGCTGCTATCACTGTTGCAGTAATTTCGGAGCCCAAGAAAAGAAAATCTGTCACTGTTTCCATTATTTCCTCATATAATTGCCATGAAGTGATGGAACCAGATACCCTGATCTTAGTTTTTTGAATGTAGAATTTTAAGACACCTTGTTTGCTCTCCTCTTTCACCTTCATCAAGAGGCTCTTCAGTTCCTCTTCACTTTCTGCTATTAGAACAGAATCACCAGCATATCTAAGGTTGATATTTCTCCAAAAAATCTGTATACAGACTTGTGATTCATCCAGCCCAGCATTTTGCATGATGTACTCTGCAATATATAAGTTAAATAAGCAGGGTGACAATATACAGCCTTGACATACTCCTTTCCCAATTTTGAACCAGTCTGTTGTTCCATGTCCAGTTCTAACTGTTGCTTCTTGACTTGCATACAGGTTTCTCAGGAGGCAGGTAAGGTGGTCTGGTATTCCCATCTCTTTAAGAATTTTCCACAGTTTGTTGTGATCCACACAAAGGCTTTAGCATAGTCAATGAAGCAGAAGTAGATATTTTTCTGGAATTCCCTTGCTTTTTCTATGATCCAGTGGATGTTGGCAATTTGATCTCTGGTTCCTCTGCCTTTTCTAAATCCAGCTTGTACATCTGGAAGTTCTCAGTTCACATACTGTTGAAGCCTAGCTTGAAGGATTTTGAGCATTACCTTGCTAGCATGTGAAATGAGTGCAACTGTGTGCAGTAGTTTGAACATTCTTTGGCATTGCCTTTCTTTGGGATTGGAATGAAAACTGACTTTTTCCAGTCCTGTGGCCACTGCTGAGTTTTCCAAATTTGCTGGCATATGGAGTAAGCACTTTAACAGCATCTTCTTTTAGTATTTGAAATAGCTCAGCTAGAATTCCATCACCTCCACTAACTTTGTTTGCAGTAATGCTTCCTAAGGCCCACTCGACTTCACATTCCAGAATGTCTGGCTCTAAGTGAGTGACCACACCATAGTGGTTATCTGGGTCATTAAGACCTTTTCTGCACAGTTCTTCTGTGTATTCTTACCACTTCTTAATGTCTTCTGCTTCTTTTAGATCCACATTGTTTCTGTCCTTTATTGTGCCCATCTGCATGAAGTGTTCTCTTGCTATCTCTAATTTTCTTGAGGAGATTGCTAGTCTTTCCATTCTATTGTTTTCCTGTATTTCTTTTCTTTATTTACTTAAGAAGGTTTTCTTATCTCTCCTTTTCTTTGGAACTTTGCATTGAGATAGGTATATCTTTCCTTTTCTCCTTTGACTTTTGCTTCTCTTCTTTTCTCAGCTATCTGTAAGGCCTCTCAGACAACCATTTTGCCTTCTTTCATTTCTTTTTCTTTGGGATGGTTTTGATCACTGCCTTCTGTACAATGTTAGGAACCTCTGTCCATAGTGTTCAGGCACTCTATCAGATCTAATCCCATGAATCTATTTGTCACTTCCACTGTATAATCATAAGGTATTTTTTTAGGTCATACCTGAGTGGCATGCTGGTACTTTCAATGAAAACTTTATCCTTCAAGGTTTAGCTCAAACATTTCAAGACTTTTATAATCCTCCCTCCTATCCCAAATTTAAATTCAAATTTATCACTTCTGCTACACAGAGAATTCATATCTTTCAGTTCAGTTCAGTTCAGTCGCTCAGTCATATCCGACTCTTTGTGACCCCATGAATTGCAGCACATCAGGCCTCCCTATCCATCACCAACTCCCAGAGTTTACCTAAACTCATGTCCATCGAGTCAGTGATGCCATCCAGCCTTCTCATCCTCTGTTGTCACCTTCTCCTCCTGCCCCCGATCCCTCCCAGCATCAGGGTCTTTTTCAATGAGTCAACTCTTCACATGAGGTGGCCAAAGGATTGGAGTTTCAGCTTCAACCTCAGTTCTTCCAGTGAACACCCAGGACTGATCTCCTTTAGGATGGACGTATTGGATGTCCTTGCAGTCCAAGGGACTCTCAAGAGTCTTCTCCAACACCACAGTTCAAAAGCACCAATTCTTCAGTGCTCAGCTTTCTTCACAGTCCAACTCTCACATCCATACATGCTACCATCCAAATTACACCAGGAATGCTCATTTATGTCCATGTCCACCCAGCTTGTTAATATCCTCTAGTACTGAGCCCATCATCCAAAACTGTACATAACATACATCACAAAAACTAGCACATGGTAGATGGTTAACAAATGCTGGTAGAAATAGAACAAAGAGATAACTTCTAGGACATGTTAATTTAGCATTAAAATTCTGATACAGCAAATATTATTTTCATGGTGACATCCATGAAACAGTATGGTCCTATGTTTTGGTTCATGTCTGCTATCCCAGAATAATTATTAGGATGTTCCGCTTTACCTCTCAAAATGATCTAGGAGGGTAAATTACATGATTACTTTGTCATTAGCCTAGGTACACTCCTTAAGGTTCATTTATAGCAGAATCTGGCAAAATGCTGCCTCTGGTTTTCTTTTTATCCCACTTGTCTCATCATATAGCTAGCCAGATGTCATTTGATATACATCACATTCAAATTAATAAATTAGTCCATTTTTCTGTTTTAAAAATGATTTTTCACTTGCCTTCTTAATATGAAGAAGATAGAGCTTATGAGGAAGAGACTTCATAAGATCAATCCAAGCAACTATATGCCACACATTCTTGGAAAATTAAGCAGACATGCAAAATAAAAAGTGTGCTATTCTTGAGAGGGAATAAAATGGTACCTGACATCCAGAAAGGGATTGAGTCAACCCTTTATTTTTAATGCAGATTTCTAAAAACAAACATGAGAATTACTATTTTTTCATCAGCTAAAAAGTGCAAGGGAAGGTTAATATTTTAATTACCATTGAAGTGTAGTTTATTAGCAATGTTGTATGAATATCTGCTGTACAGCAAAGTGATTCAGCTATAAATATCCCTACATGGGGAATTCTCGATGAACTTCATAGCTATTGGGAAACCCATTTTACTGGCTAGGTTGAATCTGTGTCTGTCTGATTCAGGACCTGGATCTGTGTCTGTCTGATTGCATAAGCCATACTGGCTGGAAAGGTTAATTGGATCTCTTTTATTTTATTTGCTAGGTGATGGAGAACAAGTTTCTAAGCAAGGGTTACTGTGATTAAAGGCATCATTTTATTTAGTTAGTTATGGGCCACCCAGCATGGCTTGCAGCATCGTTAGTTCCCCAACCAGGGATCAGACCCAGGGCCCTGACAGTGAAAGTGCTGTGCCCTAATCATTGGACCACTAGGGAATCCCTAGAGGCATGATTTTAAAAGATGGGCATGATTGGAAGAATCAATATTGTGAAAAAGACTATACTACCCAAAGCAATCTATAGATTCAATGCAATCCCTATCAAGCTACCAATGATATTTTTCACAGAACTAGAACAAATAATTTCACAATTTGTATGGAAATTAAAAAAAAAAAAAAAAAAAACCTCGAATAGCCAAAGCAATCTTGAGAAAGAAGAATGGAACTGGAGAAATCAACCTGCCTGACTTCAGGCTTTACTACAAAGCTACAGTCATGAAGACAGTATGGTACTGGCACAAAGACAGAAATATAGATCAATGGAACAGAATAGAAAGCCCAGAGATAAATCCACGAACCTATGGTCACCTTATCTTCGACAAAGGAGGCAAGGATATACAATGGAAAAAAGACAAACTCTTTAACAAGTGGTGCTGGGAAAACTGGTCAACCACTTGTAAAAGAATGAAACTGGAACACTTTCTAACACCATACACAAAAATAAACTCAAAATGGATTAAAGATCTAAATGTAAGACCAGAAACTATAAAACTCCTAGAGAAGAACATAGGCAAAACACTCTCCAACATAAATCACTGCAGGATCCTCTAAGACCCACCTCCCAAAATATTGGAAATAAAAGCAAAAATAAACAAATGGGACCTAATGAAACTTAAAAGCTTTTGCACCAAAAAGGAAACTATAAGCAAGGTGAAAAGACAGCCCTCAGATTGGGAGAAAATAATAGCAAACGAAGCAACAGACAAAGGATTAATCTCAAAAATATACAAGCAACTCCTCCAGCTCAACTCCAGAAAAATAAATGACCCAATCCAAAAATGGGCCAAAGAACTCAACAGACATTTCTCCAAGGAAGACATACAGATGGCTAACAAACACATGAAAAGATGCTCAACATCACTCATTATCAGAGAAATGCAAAGCAAAACCACAACGAAGTACCATTACACGCCAGTCAGGATGGCCGCTATCCAAAACTCTACAAGCAATAAATGCTGGAGAGGGTGTGGAGAAAAGGGAACCCTCTTACACTGTTGGTGGGAATGCAAAATAGTATAGCCACTATGGAGAACAGTGTGGAGATTCCTTAAAAATCTGGAAACAGAACTGCCATATGACCCAGCAATCCAACTCCTGGGCATACACACTGAAGAAACCAGATCTGAAAGAGACGCCTACACCCCAATGTTCAGTGCAGCACTGTTTATAATTGCAGACATGGAAGCAACCTAGATGTCCATCAGCAGACAAATGGGTAAGGAAGCTATGGTACATATACACAATGGAATATTACTCAGCCATTAAAAAGAATTCATTTGAATCAGTTCTAATGAGATGGGTGAAACTGGAGAGAACAGACTTTTGGACTCTGTGGGAGAAGGCGAGGGTGGGATGTTCTGAGAGAATAGCATTGAAACAAGTATACTATCAAGGGTGAAACAGATCACCAGCCCAGGTTGGATGCATGAGACAAGTGCTCAGGGCTGGTGCACTGGGAAGACCCAGAGGGATGGGATGGGGAGGGAGGCAGGAGGGGAATCAAGATGGGGAACACATGTAAATCCATGGCTGATTCATGTCACTGTATGGCAAAAACCACTAAAATATTGTAAAGCAATTAGCCTCCAACTAATAAAAATAAATGAAAAAATAAATAAAATAAAATAAAAGATGAGCATGATGGTGTCCCTAGAGGATAGCAGGTGTATTTAATATAGCTCAGACAGTATAGAACCTGCCTGCAATGTGACAGACCCAGGTTTGATTCCTGGGTCAGCAAGATCCCCTGGAGAAGGACATGGAGGACCAGCTTAGTTGCCCCATGGCATGTGGGATCTTCCTGGACCAGGGATTGAACCTATCAGTCAGTTCAGTTCAGTTGCTCAGTCATGTCCTACTCTTTGTGACCCCATGGACTGCAGCATGCCAGGCCTCCCTGTCCATCACCAACTCCCAGAGTTTACTCAAACTCATGTCCATCAAGTCAGTGATGAAACCTAACAATCGCATCCTCTGTTGTGCCCTCCTCTCACCTTCAATCTTTCCCAGCATCAGGGTCTTTTCCAATGAGTCAGCTTTTCACATCAGGTGACCAAAGTATTGGAGTTTCAGCTTCAACATCAGTCCTTCCAATGAACACCCAGGACTGATCTCCTTTAGGATGGACTGGTTGGATCTCCTTGCAGTCCAAGGGACTCTCAAGAGTCTTCTCCAACACCACAGTTCAAAGGCATCAATTCTTCAGTGCCAAGCTTTCTTTATAATCCAACTCTCACATCCATACATGACTACTGGGAAAACCATAGCCTTGACTAGATGGACCTTTGTTGACAAAGTAATGTCTATGCTTTTTAATATGCTATCTAGGTTGGTCATAACTTTTCTTCCAAGGAGTAGGTGTCTTTTAATTTCATGGCTGCAGTCACCATCTGCAGTGATTTTGGAGCACAAAAAATAAAGTCAGCCACTGTTTCCCCATCTATTTGCCATGAAGTGATGGGACCAGATGCCATGATCTTAGTGTTCTGAATGTTGAGCTTTAAGCCAACTTTTTCACTCTCCTCTTTCACTTTCATCAAGAGGCTCTTTAGTTCTTCTTCGCTTTTTGCCATAAGGGTGGTGTCATTTGCATATCTGAGGTAATTTATATATTTCTCCCGGCAATCTTGATTCCAGCTTGTGCTTCATCAAGCCCAGCATTTCTCATGATGTACTCTGCATATAAGTCCAAGTGCAGTTCAAACAGGCTTCCCTGGATTATACTTTGGACAAGTGGGACAAATGAGATTGCAGCCTTATTAATGGTTCCCCACTAATATTGATCATTAAGTCTATCATTTTTTCATTAGCCCAGTGTCTTAATGTATGTACAGTGGTGAGGATGGGAATTTTGGAGTCTCCGAAAGGTAAGAATTGTTATTTGGTCCAAACCAGAGCTTTCTCTTTTTATAAAACCAACAACTATTCAATGTCCAATCTTGGTTTTCCTTTTCTGAGGCTAATTATTGGGTTTCTCTAACCAGTCTTTCTAAATTATCATTTGGGGAAACTTTCTTTTAGAACAAAGCTTTAGCTACTGTTTGTTCCTTCAATGGCAGCATTCCTTGCAATAATATCAGCAAGGTGATTTTCCCTAGATTTCAAGAGTCAAGTTTAGAATGCCCCAGAATCTTAATAATAGCAAAAGTGTCGGGTAGAAGTATTTTATTTGATAATTCTTGTACATAGAAGCTAATTTTAGTTTCATTTCCATTGGAAGTAAGGAAGCCACATGGTTTCTACAATATTCCAAAAGCATATCTACTATCCTTATAAACATCGGCAGTTTTGTCTTTGGCTGAACTACAAGCCCACATAAGAGCATATAATTCAACATGTTGGGCTAAAGTACCCATAAGTAAAGATGCTGCCTCAACATCAAAATGAGTTGTAATAGTATTCGTGCATGCTCACTTGTGTCCAACTCTTTGTGATCCCATGGACTAACCTGCTAGGTTCCTCTGTCCATGGGATTTCCCAGGAAAGAATACTGGAAAGGCTTGCCATTTCCTACTCCAGGAATCTTCCTGACCCAGGGATTGAACCCACATCTCTTGAAGCTCCTACATTGGGAGGTGAATTGTTTACCACTGAGCCACCTGGGAAGCCCTATAATAGCATCATCGTTGTTGTCCATTTAGTTGCTAAGTCATGTCTGACTCTTTTAGACCCCATGGACTGTAGCCCACCAGGCTCCTCTGTCCATGGGATTTCCCAGGCAAGAATACTGGAGTAGGTTGCCATTTCCTTCTCCAGGATGTTATAGCATACCCAGGACAATAGTCGCCATTGTTACCTTTTAAGTGTGAACCATGATAAGTTGTTACCTGACAGAATATCCTGTAGATTATTATGAGGAGTCAGGAGGTCATCTGTCAGTATTAAGCAGTCATGAGAGACTTGTTGGTGATGAAGGGAAAAAAAAGTAGTTAGATTAAGGTTATTACAACATAAAGAGTTATAAGAGAGGCAGCTGACAAAAGGGGACTTTGTAGGAGCTGAGGCAGCTGGTTAAGAAATGTTGAATGTTATGAGAATTCATGAACGCTTCCACTGCATGAGGTACAAAGGAGCTAAAGGAGATCCCACAAAAACTTTCTTGAAGATCCTAATGGAAGGGCAGTGGTCATAATGGCTCTAAGGCAAGGCACAGAGTCCTATGCCACAGGGTCCAGTTTCTGGCTTTAACACCTTATGTGTTGATATTGGTCCTGATGGTTTTGGGTGAGTACTCCAAGAACATTCTATTCCTTTTCATATAAAAATAGGAAAAAGGGAATCTGATAACCGAGATGCCCAAGAGCAGGGAGGTTCATCAAATTCTCCCTAAGATGTTGAAAGCTCAGTTGGCCGGTTCTTCCCATGAAACTGGGCCCAAGTTGTTATTGTTTAGTAAAACAGACAGAGGCTTGGCTGTTAAGGAAGAAATTCAGAATCCGATTTCAGGAATAACCAATTAGCCTCAGAAAATCTCATAGTAGTTCTTAGTTTGGGGTTTGGGGAAACTTAGGACACCATGAAGTATATCTGGATCTATGTTCTGGTATCAGATGGCCTAACTATTAAACCTGAATTTCAGCAAACTACAGTTTTTCTTTGGTGAACTTATGTCCCTTTAAGGCTAAAAGCTTTAGCAAGTGGATGCTGTCTTCCTGTGAGGAGGCTTGGGTAGAGCAAAGAAACAAATCATCCACAGAGTGCAACAAAGTCATGCCTTTAGGGAGCTTTATGCCATCCAGATCAGCCGTCAGAATTTGAGAGAAATAAGAGACTCTCAGTAAAACCCTGAGGTATTGCTGTCCAGGTGAACTGTTTTTCTTCTGAAGTGAAGGCAAAAAAGTATTGGCTACCTTCATCAATTGGAATACCAATGAATGCACTGCAAAGGTCAATTACAGTAAAGAATTTGCTTCCAGTAGGGATGGATTTTAGTAAAGTATGAGGGTGAGGAACAGCTGGATGTTGACAGATAACAATGTTGTTTGTTTATGGCTTGCTTCCCAGGTGGCTCAGTGGTAAAAGAATCCACCTGCAATGCAGGAGACCACAGGTTAGATCCCTGAGTTGGGAAGATTCCCTGGAGGAGGAAATAGCAACCCACTCCAGTTTTCTTGCCTGAAAAATCCCATGGACAGAGGAACCTGGCAGGCTACAGTCCACAGGGTTGCAAAGAGTCTGAAACAACTGAGAACACACAATGTTGTTTATTGCTTGGAGGTCCTGGACGAACCTCCACCCTTGGCCCTTAGCTTTTTCACCAGTAAAGAGAGAGTTACAGAGGCTACTACAAGGAATAATGAGGCCTTGAACCTTGTAATCTACTATGGGCTTTATGCCCTGAAGGTCTTCTTTAATTACAGGGTATTGATTAACTCTAGGAAGACATTTTGAGGGATATATTTGAATCTGAAGGGAGGTGCATTGTGAATTTTTCCCGTATCAGTTGGAGATTTGGGTCATAAGGAAACAGCTAACTGATTCAACTGGAACAAATGATCAGTGTTTCCAGAATCAGCTCTACTACAGAGATGGAAGAAATAAGAGATGTCAAAGGGTCATTTAATTTATCTGGTTGTTTACTTTGATGACTCCTATCAAATTCTAGAATTATTTCTCCCTTTTGGGAGAAAGAAATGATGGCATGATATTTCTTTGAGAAGTCTCAGCCTAGAAAATTGGATAGGGTTAGAGGAATAGTGTATCGCTCAAAGGGGCTAAAAAAAATAAGTTTCAGAGACATGAATCTCTTAAGGCACATTAGAGATCCCCACTATTTCAAATGTTTTAGCACTCTGAGGTGGTGGCTGCTTTATAGTAGTGAGGCTGAGCACCAAAGGTATAGTTCTAGTGTCAATTAGGACTGGAAGAGATTCAGCCCCAATCCGGAGAAATGTTTCACCAAGCCAATTAAGAGAGAGGATTGGGAAGAGCCCTCATATTTACTCAGAGTCTTGTCATTGAGAGTTGGGAGGACTTCAGAAAGACAATTAGAGGGCTGAAGGTGCCTAAAACGTTTAAATTTGTAACAATCTCTTTCCCAATGTCCTCTTTGCAATAACAGCAGAAACTAGGGCAGTTATTTCATTTAGGAGCCTTCAATTGCTAGAGTTGAAAGTTAAGAATTTTGATGGTCTTCCTTGGAGGGGACTCATCTAAAGTCTAAGAGAGCTGGTTTGCCATATTAATTAAATCTGGACATAGTTTCCCATTCTATCTGGGTCCTTTTTACTATAAGTGAAAGGTCCCAGTTCAGCCCATTAATAAATACAGTTAAAAGCTACCTAGGTGAAATCAACATCTGTAAGAAGACCAGAATTTTTCTTTCCTTACAAATTATCTGAAGTCTACTGCAATAATCATGAGCAGGTTCACCAGATTTTTTTTCTTTTTTTCTTTTCTTTCTTTCTTTCTTTTTTTTTTTTTTTTTTGAGCACAGAAACGTTTACTGCAAGGGCCAAGCACTGGGAATGGGGGTGGCTTGTGCTCAAAAGACCCAAACTCTGGTTCATCAGAATTGTATATGAGGCTGAATTTTGTTTCAATCAACAGGTTTTGGAAAAGCCCTTGGAATTGCTCAAGGAAGCCACATAGCAACAAGCCGGACGTATAGTAAGTTAGTAGGCTAGTATTTCTGTTGTAATTCTAAAAACCCTTTAGGATTTTACCAGTTAGTGATTTGCATTCAATGCTGGGCCTGGCCTTCACCAACAAGCATGAAAACTAGCTGATACAAGTCAGAAAAATCGGGCTGTTAAGTCTGAATGACTCTGTTAAATTTATCAGTAAATCTGCGAAGATCTTCAGTTACTTTGGGAAAATCTTGATTATGATTCACAGTTCAGCTTTAGTCCAGGGAATGTAAGAAATTAAGGTGTTAGCCTGTGGATCCTCAGAAGGATTAATTTTAAAGGATCAGGTTCTGACAAGTTCAGAGGAAAAGGGAAAAAGTAAGTTTCAGAGAAAGGAGGAAGTTCAATGAAAGAATTAGTATAGGGAATTGAGAGTATAGAGGAGGTGCAGGCAGTGGAGAAGGGAAAGGAAAATGGCACTGGGGGAGGGGACAGAGTTTGACATGTGATGCTTAGAGAGAGAGACAAGATGGCACTGGAGATGGTGAGTGCTTGCATGCTAAGTCGCTTCAGTCATATCTGACTCTTTTGTGATCCCATGGACTGTAGCCCTCCTGGCTCCTCTGTCCATGAAATTCTCCAGGCAAGAATACTGGAGTGGGTAGCTGTTCCCTTCTCCAGGAAACTTCCCAACTCAGGGATTGAACCCTCATGGATTATGTCCCCTGTATTGGCAGGCAGGTTCTTTACCACTAGTGCCACCTGGGATGAACCTGAGACAAGCAGGCAGCAGAGCCTGAGGCTTCAGGAGCCATTTTATCTTTAAGGGTTTATTTACCTCAGTCAATCTTAAAATTATATTTTGAAGAGAGGCAATTATAGGGTCGTGACAATGTTTGGAAGCCTCAAAATACCAATCTACCAATCAGAACAGGCATTCCACTCAGTTGTGGAAACTTTTTTGAGCTATTATAACTCAACTTTAGGACTTCCCTCATAGCGCAGTGGGTAAAGAATCTGTCTGAAATGCAGGAGACCTGGGTTCGATCCCTGGGCCAGGAAGATCCCCTGGAGAAGGAAATGGCAACCCACTCCAGTATTCTTGTCTGGAAAGAATACCATGGACAGAGGAGCCTGGCAGGCTGCAGTCCATGGGATTGCAAGAGTCAGGAGTCAGACATGACTTAGTGACTAAACCACCACCAACCCAACTTTGTTCTAAAGATATTAAGTTTATGGCCATTGAAACTCTAAATTTCCTTTGATCACATCAGTCCACTCAATTAGATATGGGCAGGAAGGACTGTGGTTTTTAAACATAAAAATCTGCCAGAGTCCCTGTGTAGAGGGAGCACCCTCAAAATATTTAGATAACTGGGATCCCATTTCTCAGATGTTTTTCTCTAGAGTAGAGAAACAGCTCAAAGCAAGCACCTTGGAAACTGATACCAGCCAATTTTAAGGAAACTGCTTGGTCCCAGAGCAACTAAGCCAAAGACCTCTTCAGCTGGTTTCCAGAGAACAGCCCCTTTTCCAAAGCAATGAGCCAATGGCTTCTCAGCCAGCTTCAGTTGAAACAATCTGATGTCAAATCAGACAAAAAAGCCAAATGAGTACTCACAGAACAAGACCTTAACCAGAAAGAACAAAACCTTAAAATAGGTCCTGAGTAAAGCCTGGAGAGCTTTCAATGCAAAGAGAACATGAGCTTGGAGCCAGGAGAAATACATAACTTCAAAGTCCAGGACTATTGAGAAAAGCATTGAGCACAATGGGCTCAGTTTGTAGGGTACCGCACCTGTTTGCTCAGTGGTCCTGGAGTCATGGGGAGTTTTCTCTGTTCCCCAAACAGGCCAGCAAAATGTTGACCTGAAATATGCAGCCTGCCAGATACTTCTTGAGCAAAGATGGGTTTATTAGGGATCAGCAGAGAATTATAGTTCGGGTCTACAACCCTAGCAAGTCACATGGAAGTCCCTACAGGGCAAGGGAAGAACACTTTTATAGAAGAGAAAGATGCCTGGAGGGCTACAGTAAACAAAGATTCTACAGCTTTTCACTGACTGAGTCCTTGCCAGGAAAGAAGAAGAGTCTGTCTTCTTCTTGGACCCTGATATGGTCACAGGGCATGAGAGGACCCTGTTCTAGTCTCCTGACTCTATTTAATTGAGGTTTCTCTTTATTATTATTATTATTTTTTACAATTGACCTAAAAATTGTCAATTGACTCTTAGGATGCTAAGGACCAAGGTATGCTTTCTCTTCTAATATCCATTGAATTCACTGCATCAAATAGTTTTAGGGAAAGTTGTACCTCAGCCTGTATTTATTATGTTAAGTATCCAGATTTGGCAATATTTCATTGAATTGCCACAAATGTACTGATTTTTTTGGCTAAAGTGAATAGATTTTCTGAAATCATGTTAATTCCATCAGCATTGAAGTATGCTTAAACCAAGATACTGTATTGATTGTAGACATACTCATAACATACCTATCCTAAAATTTATCCAAAGAATAAAAGAGGATTATAACACAAATTTTGATGGTTTGAACATGAATATTAGTAACATGTTTAGGTACCAAAGTGTTCTGTATTAATTCAAACACTGGAATACCTCTTATTAATACATACAAGACATGATGTTCAGAACTATGAAGCAGTCTTTTTTCTTAGCTGCAAACACAGTTATCTTATTCACTACTGAATCCTCAACATTTAACTCAGTGCCTGGTACTTCATTCTGACAAGTAAGAATGGATTAACCATGTAAGTAAGTAAGAGAAGTGAAAACAAAATGCCGGGAGAGTTCAGAGCTGGCACTATCCCCTTGCATGTTCAAGAGTGTTTGTGTAAGCCCACAAAGAATGTTGTCATGCTTAATGTGATGTGCCCCGTTACTAAGTCTAACACTAGTCTAGGTGTAGATGAGGAGGTATTTTAGAGATGTGGTTAACATTTATAATTAGTAGACAATAAGTAAAGGAGTCTATCCTCAAAAATATAGATGGGCCTTATCTAGAAAGCTGAAAGGTTTTAAGAGTAAAATTGAGGTTTCCTTTAAGAAGAAACTCTGCCTCAACATTCCAGCCTGAGTTTCAAATTCCACAACTGCATAAGGAGCTTCCCCTGTGGCCCAGTGGTAAAGAACCTGCCTGCCAAGGCAGGAGATGGAAGAGACACAGGTTTGATCCCTGGGTTAGGAAGATACCCTGGAGAAGGGAGTGGCAACCCATTTCAGTACTCTTGCCTGGAGAATTGCATGGACAGAGGAGCCTGGCAGGCTACAATCCATAGAGTCAGAAACAATTGGACATGACTGAGCAACAGTTGCACATGACTAAGCCAGAGCCAGACATTCTGGAATGTGAAGTCAAGTGGGCCTTAGGAAATATCACTATGGAAAAAGCTAGAGGAGGTGATAGAATTCCAGTTGAGCTATTTCAAATCCTAAAAGATGATGCTGTGAAAGTGCTGTACTCAATATGCCAGCAAATTTGGAAAACTCAGCAGTGGCCACAGGACTGGAAAAGGTCAGTTTTCATTCCAATCCCAAAGAAAGGCAATGCCAAAGAATGCTCAAACTACTGCACAATTGCACTCATCTCAAAGGCTAGCAAAATAATGCTCAAAGTTCTCCAAGCCAGGCTTCAACAGTACATGAACTGTGAACTTCCAGATGTTCAAGCTGGATTTAGAAAAGGCAGAAGAACCAGAGATCAAATTGCCAACATCCGTTGGATCATCAAAAAAGCAAGAAAGTTCCAGAAAAACATCTAATTCTGCTTTATTGACTGTGCCAAAGCCTTTGAGTGTGTGGATCACAACAAACTATAGAAAAATTTTAAAGGGATGGGAATACCAGACCACCTGACCTGCCTCCTGAGAAATCTGTATGCAGGTCAAGAAGCAACAGTTAGAACTGGACATGTAACAACACACTGGTTCCAAATCAGGAAAGGAGTACATCAAGGTTGTATATTGTCACCCTGCTTATTTAACTTGTATGCAGAGTATATCATGAGAAACGCTGGGCTGGATGAAGCACAAGCTGGAATTAAGATTGCCAGGAGAAATATCAATAACCTCACATATGCAGATGACACCACCCTGGAGTGTCAATCAAGGCTATGGTTTTCCCAGTAGTCATGTACAGATGTGAGAGTTGGACTATAAAGAAAGCCGAGCACCGAAGAATTGATCCTTTTGAACTATGGTGTTGGAGAAGCCTCTTGAGAGTCACTTTGACAGCAAGAAGATCCAACCAGTTAATCCTAAAGGAAATCAGTATCTTGAATATTCATTGGAAGGACTGATGTTGAAGCTGAAACTCCAGTACTTTGGCCACCTGATGCGAAGAACTAACTCACTGGAAAAGACCCTGATGCTGGGAAAGACTGAAGGTGGGAGGAGAAGGGGACAACAGAGGATGAGATGGTTGGATGGCATCATGACTCGATGGACATGAGTTTGAGTAGGCTTTCAGAGTTGGTGATGGACAGGGAAGCCTGGCGTGCTGCAGTCCATGGGGTCACAAAGAGTTGGACATGACTGAACTGAACTGAACTGAGCAACGAAACAACATTCCCTACTTGAACCAGGAAGAAAAGGATAGCTGTAAATGTCTAGAAAGTCTTATCAATATAGAAGACAAAGACTTAAATCTGCCTAACAACTTTACCCTTGTTCACTGGGCTTTTCCTGAAAACTTCACGTAACTGATATCCCAACATAAACATCTTTGGACTTCAGCTGGGGGTGGTAGTTAAGGTGATGGCTTACACCATTTGTGTGAGTCACCAGTTTTCCTGGGTCTTTCCCACGTGTAAGGAAGGCCACATGTTATTAAGCTTCTGTTTGTTTTTCTCCTGTTTATCTGTCTTATATCACAGGGGGACACAGGTTAAGAACCTAGAAGGAAAATTAGCTGTCACAAATGGCTGAATTTCCTTCTTTTTAAAGGTGGAATAAATTTCACTGTATCTACATCTATACAAATAGAGAGGTATGTATGTATGTGTAGCTCACATTTTCTTTTTCCATTCATGTGTTGAAGGACCTAAGGCCGTCTCCGTATTTTGGCTATTGTAAATAATGAATATGGGGATACAAATCTCTTCAAGACAGTGATTTTGTTTCCTTGGCTATACATATGTGACTAGATTTAAGGGATCAGATGGTAGTTCTATTTTTAATTTTTAAAGGAATCTCCATAGTGGCTGTACCAACTTACATTCCCACCAATAATGCACAAGAGTTCTGTTTTCTCCATATCCTTACCAGCATTTGTTATCTCTTCTCTCTCTCTCTCTCTCTTTCTTTTTTTTGTGGCTGTGCTGGGTCTTCATTGCTCTGCATGGGATTTATCTAGTTGTGGCAAGTAGGGGCTACTCTCCAGTTACGGTGTCTGGACTTCTCATTGTGGTAGCTTCTCCTATTGCAGGGCATGGGCTCTAGACATATGGGCTTCAGTAATTTCTGTTCCCGGGGTCTAGAGCCCTGGTTCAGTAGTTGTGGTGCACTGGCTTAGCTGCCCCATGGCGTGTAGTATCTTTCTGGACCAGGGATTGAACCCATCAGCTAGTTCAGTTCAGTCGCTCACTCATGTCTGACTCTTTGTGACCCCATGGACTGCAGCATGCCAGGCCTCCCTGTCCATCACCAACTCCTGGAGTTTACCCAAACTCATGTCCATTGAGTCAGTGATGCCATCCAACCATCTCATCCTCTGTCATCCCCTTCTCCTTCCACCTTCAATCTTTCCCAGCATCAGGGTCTTTTCCAATGAGTCAGTTCTTCGCATCAGGTGGCCAAAGTATTGGAGTTTCAGCTTCAACATCAGTCCTTCCAATGAATACCCAGGACCGATTTCTTGTAGGATGGACTGGTTGGATCTCCTTGTAGTCCAAGTGACTCTCAAGAGTCTTCTCCAACACCACAGTTCAAAAGCATCAATTCTTCGGCTCTCAGCTTTCTTTATAGTCCAGCTCTCACATCCATACATGACTACTGGAAAAACAATAGCCTTGACTAGACGGACCTTTGAGGCAAAGTAATGTCTCTGCTTTTTAATATGCTGTTTAGGTTTGTCATAACTTTCCTTCCAAAGGGTAAGTGTCTTTTCCAACGAGTCAGCTCCTCACATCAGGTGGCCAAAGTATTGGAGTTTGATCGAACCCATAGTTCCCTGCATTTGTAGGTGGATTCTTAACTAGCGAAGTCCTCTTGTTTTAATGATGGACATCATGAGATGATCACTCATTGTGGTTCTGATTTACAGACAACTTTTACTTTAAAAAATAAAGTTTAGCAAGTACCTGGCATATGCAGACATTCAATAAATGGTAGCTATACTATGAAAATAATAATTCACTTTCATAGCTTATGATTATCACTTGATGATAAAATAAAAACAGTATGTGCTCCATTCTAAAAACACAATCACAAAGAGACTCAGGAGCTATGCATTAGCCCAGTCATTCTCAGCTCTTGACACCCATCAGAGGCATCCTGGTGGAGTATAAAGACTGTGTGGTCCCAGATGCCCTGGCTCCTCTTGCTTCCCTCCTCTCTGACACATTCTGACATCAATTGATCCTGGGGTAGCCATGGCTCTGGTGTCCTCATCTGCTGCAGCCCCAATTTTCAGGTCTAGGAATTGATTCTATGAAGGTCTCTCCTCCCTTTGTAACCTCAGAGCATCTTTTGACTAATCTACTTCTAAGAGTGACAGATTGTTCCCTCCAGGGGTTCAGGTCAGTTCAGTTCAGTTTAGTCACTCAGTCATGTCTGACTCTTTGTGACCCCATGAACTGCAGCACGCCAGGCCTCCCTGTCCATCACCAACTCCTGGAGTCCACCCAAACCCATGTCCATTGAGTCGGTGATGCCATCCAACCATCTCATCCTCTGTCATCCCCTTCTCCTCCTGCCCTCAATCTTTCCCAGCATCAGGGTCTTTTCCAATGAGTCAACTCTTCCCATGAGGTGGCCAAAGTATTGGAGTTTCAGCTTCAGCATCAGTCCTTCCAATGAACACCCAGGACTGATCTCCTTTAGGATGGGCTGATTGGATCTCCTTGCAGTCCAAGGGACTCTCAACAGTCTTCTCCAACACCACAGTTGAAAAGCATCAATTCTTCAGCGCTCAGCTTTCTTTACAGTCTTACTCTCACATCCATACATAACCACTGGAAAAACCATAGCCTTGACTAGACGGACTTTCATTGACAAAGTAATATCTCTGCTTTTTAATATGGGTTTGTCCAATCAGTAGACCATTTCAAGCCTCAAGGGGTTCCAAAGGCAAGCAGCACTTTTTAAGTGCCAACGGAGTGTAAAGTTCCTTTGTCTCACGTCTTTAGTACTGCTGGGCTGTCAGAAAAGCAGAGTCACAGCACACCCTCTGCTCTCACCAGGGTTCCACTGGAGGCCTCAACTGATTCCTGTCTGCAGGGGCCACAGGAAGTGGGGGGACACGGAACAGTCGACTGAGAGCAGAGACGTGACACTGTCAACAGGAGGGGCTCCTGCAGGATGACGAGTCTGTAACATTAGTGTCACTGGCACCGGCCAACAGCACTTGGCTGCCCGGCCCGGGGACACAAGCCAGCAAAGCGAAATGCCTCTTGCACAGCCCCAGGGCCTGAAAAGACACACTCCAGGTTGAAAATGTTGGTTTATTGATGTGAAACAGGAACATTGGAAAGATTGTGAGAACTATATCATCTTATTTCACCTCTGTAATCCAGCCATACCAGTGTATGTGCTATTTATCTGCACACTGTCCATCCATGTGTACTCAGCGTGTACACAGAACAGACTGTACACTCATAACCACTGCACACACAATTTTGGCTTTGGCTTTCTTTGCCTTATAAGTGTCTTCTAAGTCAGAGGTTGGCAAAATCTTCCAGTAAAGGTCTAGATGGTAAACATTTTAGGCTTTGTGAGCACACAGTTTCTCATAGCTACTCGCCTCTGCCATGGAAGCACGAAAGCAGCCAAAAGAAGATACAGAAAGGAATGGAACTGCTTCCTTCCAATAAACATATATTTACAAAAATAGGTAATGGGATGGATCTGGTCCCACTTGGCTATAGTCTGCTGAGTCTGGTAGCAAAATTGGCTCCATATTTACCATTTTAAATAGTTACATAGTCTTCTTTCTAGTGGAGACACAAATTTATTTGAGTACTACTCTATTGCTGAGTATTTGGACTTTTTTTTCTTTCTCTAGGAAGGTACCAGAGTATAACCAACCATAAAATGCAAAAGCCACTGCTAAAGATAGTGAAATGGAAAAGTTATATTTTATTATTATTTTACTCAATGGATGGAAATGAAGCAGCACTTAAATGGGAAAGGAGGTCAACTCTTGATGTGGGAATAATATTCCAAGTGAGTCACTCACTAGTATAACATCTAGCCTGTCCATCTGCTGGTCTTCATGGATGCTGCCTCTACACTGTCCCCTCCACACCTCAAATTACACCCTGCAAAAAACAAGTCATCACATACCTTGTATGTGTCATCTAAGTGCATGAACAATAGATAAAACTACTGTGGCATGAGGTCAACTCAGAGGATTGAGAAAGGAGCTGAAATGTCCCAGGTCAGAGGGGAATCATTAATCTGACCCAGAAGATAATGGCAAGAAGCATTCCCTTAGGGCAATTACAACACTGTGTGGCAAGGAGATCTGGCAACAGAGCAGTTCAGTAGAAAGTAAACAGGGTTCTCTGGGAGATGCATGGAGCACAATTTTCTTAAAAAATAAAACAAAAATCAACTAGAGGTACATACCCTCTCAGAGAGCCCCTGTCTAGCTGCAGGGACTGGACATGAAGGTCAGGGCCGTGGCTGGAATTCACAGATAGGTCTCTTGCCTATGGGTGTGTTTCTAAGTGTGCATGGAGAGTGTGAGTCAGGACTGAGTGACCAAAATATTCTTTGCAGACACTGCCTGGGTTTAAATCCCCGCTGTAATACTTACAGGTTGCATAACCTTGGGCAAGTCACACAAAACCTCTCTGTGCCTAAGCTTCTCCATCTGTAAAATAGAGAATAAAAGTATTTAACACAGAGATCTTTAGTGAGGATCAAATTAGGATATATAACATATATACAAACTGTGTGCATATATATGCATATACACATGGATGTGACAGTTGGACCATAAAGAAGGCTGAGCACTGAAGAATTGATGCTTTCGAATTGTGGTGCTGGAGAAGACACTTGAGAGTCCCTTGGACAGCAAGGAGATCCAACCAGTCCATCCTAAAGGAAGTCAACCCTGAATATTCACTGGAAGGACTGATGCTGAAGCTGAAGCTCCAATACTTTGGCCACCTGATGTGAAGAGCTGACTCATTGGAAAAGACCCTGATGCTGGGAAATATTGAGGGCTAGAGAAGGGGGCGACAGAGGATAAGATGTTTGGAAGGCACCACAGACTCAGTGGACATGAGTTTGAGCAAACTCTGGGAGATAGTGAGGGACAGGAAAGCCTGGTGTGCTGCAGTCCATGGGGTCCCAAAGAGTGGACACGACTTAGTGACTGAACAACAGCATTTAGAACATATATATGTATATGTGCATGTGTGTGCGTGTGTGTGCGTGTGTGTGTGTGTAGTGCCTGGCATACAGGGCTTTATAAGCATTGCCTGAAAAAAAATTGTCTGGGGAGTCTGGGGACTTCCCTGGTGTCCAGTGGCTAAGACTCCCCACTCCCAGTGCAGGGGCCCAGGTTCAATCCCTGGTCAGGGAACTAGATCCTACATGCTGCAACTATTAATAAGTCTTTGCATGCTGAAACTAAAGATTCTGCAATCCACAACTAAGAGCTGGTACAGCCAAATGAATTCATTAAAACAACAACAACAACAACAAAATAAACCTGGCTGTTATGTGTGACTTCCTCAGCATCTGAGCAGACAGGTGAAGACAGAACCTGTGCACAGGGCTCAGCTGCATCCAGGGTTCCTTCCTCTACCAAACCCACCCCACCTCCTCCCAGCTCTCTGAGCATGGTTTATATGGTAAATGCCTACAAATAACCTGCTTTGTTCACATGTTACTTTAGGATGTCTTATTTCATGGTCTGTTCCCTCTTCTCAAAGGGACTGCACTCTTCAGAAGGCCTCCTTGGGGCCTTCTGATGGAATTTGCTCTCAACTCATAAGAAGTGACAAGGGTGCAATACTCTTCATTAACTAGGAGCTCAGCTAACAGAATATTTATAATCTAAAACCAACAATAATATTGACACCGTTGTCCTCCTCTGGTTTTCCTGAAGCCAATGTTAAGGTAACTTTCTGTCTGAGAAGTTGGTCCATGAGGACAAGACTTAGCAGGGAGGTCAGTGTATGTGCTAAGTCGCTTTAATCGTGTCTAGCTCTGTGTGACCCTATGGAGTGTAGCCCACCAGGCTCCTCTGTCCATGGGATTTCCCAGGCAAGAACACTAGAGTGGGTTGCCATTTCCTCCTCCAAGGGATCCTCCTGACCCAGGGATCAAACCGGCGTCTCTTACATCTTCTGCATTGGCAGGCGGGTTCTTTACCACGAGCGCCACCTGGGAAGCCCAGCAGATAGGTTAAGGAGTCCCACAGCACAAACAAGCCACTGTGAGTCACAATGACAACACTCCACATCAAGGCAAATCCTGTGTAATTCTGCAGTGTTGACGTGAAAGCTGAAAATGACAATTCTTTTCCTTAGGTCTCTACCTTAAGAATGACAGTTAAATTGTGATAACATAACTGTGATATGTAAAGAAATAGGTCTTTTCTATAACTCACAAATACAATAGGATTCATTCCAACCATATTTTCAAATTGTGTTGAGTTCAGATGAGGAAGAAGCAGGTCTCTTCCTCCTTAAATCAACAGAAGTTTTGACATTGCAGCTGAGAAGTCAATGTATGAACCATCAGTGGCAACAAAGAACATCCCGGTCCTTGTTAAGCAACATACAATGAGAAAACTTAAAATCTCAAGTGGAAACATGGACCTGGGAGGACTGTAGTTTTTCTGTACTGAGAGACACAGACACCAGTGGTTTATGAAGCCCTTTTGAAGAAATACAGAGAAATGTGACTAAAAGTAGCAAGCTCTATTGTAGCAGATAGATGAGTAAGGCACAGTCTTCATACAAGTTTACCGCCACAATATCTGCTCGCAAGTGGTCACTGTTACTAAACTGTTGAGAATGTGGAATAGTAATATGACCTCTTATTACCAAAGTCAAGTGTTCAAATATTTCATAAGTGCTAATTCCCCAAATGCATGACCAGACACAAACTTCAGGTGTTAAAATATGTGATGAAATTCATAACCCACAAGATGTACAAGTATTAATATTAAAAGGTTGAGCAAATTAACTAAGTTCTGAATCTGTCTTTTTTCACCCATACACACTGATGCTGTGAACTAAACGTGAAACATTGAAACTGTATAAAAGACTGTGGAGAATAAGAATGTTTCTCTGAAGAATGACAGCTGGTCCATTTTCTGGATACTAACCTGAGGCTCCGCTTCACTACGAGAGCCCCTGGGGCTGGATCCCACTTCAGAGTGAAGCTCGATGAAACTCCTACTTAACTCTGACTGTACTCAAGGCAGCTTAACACTTCCTGGCACTTTTCAAGAACCTTCCCTTTCACCTTCCTGATTGACATGTAGTTTCCAAGGAGGACTTTCACTGAAGGCACAGATTTCTGCAGGGCTTCTGGCTGCTACTCGGTCTCCACTGATCTCACCTTCTCCTCCACCTTTTCTCTCCTCTTTTACGATCTGGTCAGTCTCACTTTTACTGAGCCAGCCTTCATTATCAGTACCCTGGATTTTGTTCTTCCTGCCAGCATTTGTGTCTGCGGCAGGTACACTGAGAATGGTACTGGTGACCTTGTCAAAGGTCACCTGGAGATCAGGACCATCACAGTAAGCTAGAGGATCCCACAAAGTATGAACTTGTCAAGCAACTGCTTTTCCTTAAAGCCCTTTCTCCCTTATACACTTTCATTTATTTATTTATTTAGCTAGAACAGTGGCCCAGTTGTCAAAGTCAGCCAGGGGGACATCCGGGTTTGCTTTGAAGTAACTGCAGTGTTTCTCTTGATATGGGATGTCACATCATCCCTGCTGTTTCAATGCCCAGAGGGAAAGGGGTAACAGCACTGAGCTGCTCTGTGCAGTCTATGATTTGTTGCCCTTGAGAAGCGCCTTCTGTGCTTCTGCACCACGTGCCGCGAGGCCTCATCAGCGTGGGTGGTAGTGTTGAGCTCCTCTCCATTCAAGAAATCTTTCAGCGATTTTGGAATACAATTTGGGATACAAGTGGAACCACCCACTAGCACAATTCGATTGATCCAGCTCTTGGCAAGTTGGGCATCCTTCAGAGATTTCTGTATGTGCTCCAAGGTCCCACGAAAGAGATAAGCACTGAGCTGCTCAAAGTGAGCTCAGGAATTCGAAGGGCAGAAATCCACACCCTTAGAGAACGAGTCAGTTTCAATCCCAGGATGAGCAAAGAAGTTTCAATTACATTTTGCCTTCTAACAGGCGGCCTTGGGGCAGCACACTGCCTGCTTGTTGGGGGCTAGTTCTTCCTGTGTTTGCATTTGAACTCCTCAACCAGCTGACTCATCATGCAGTTATCAAAATTCTCTCCAGCCAGCTGGGTGTTAATAGCTGTGGATCTTCCTTCAAAGATGCCTGGATCTTCCTAAACATCCTGGAAGTTTAGGATAGACACATCAAAGCTGCCACTATCTAACTCAAAGACCAGTTCATTTCTCTTTTTTCTGTGACAACCTAGAGGGATGGGGTGGGGAGGGAGGCAGGAGGGGGCCTTTCTAGACTTTCCCTTTTCACAAATCACTTGGAAATGCCAGTGCTTCCTTCTGACTGAAATGTGGCATCATGAAACTTGCAACGAATCAGCCTCTTGGTATCAAAGATGGTACCAGTGAGGTTCATTACCTCTTGGTTCTTAGCAACCTCACTGATGAGGTGTTCATTTTGTGAAAACTACATGACTTGGACTGGTACAATTGCCTTGGTGATTGGCAATAATCTCTACTTTTCCACTCTGGAAGAATCCTAATCGCTAATAAGTGGTACCCAGTTTAATACAAAAGGCAGGCACATTGAGTAAAGAAAGATATGGGGAAAATGAGGCTGGAATGGTTTTAAAGAAATCAGTATTGACAATAGCCTCTTGCAGTGAACCTCTATAGGAGACCTATATCCTCTTGTTTCTCTATCATCTCCATTTCACTGTATTTCAGTCCTTATGTGGGTCAAACTCAAATATAAATGCACTCAGTTTTGCAATTCATTCAGATGGTAATGTGTTCCACTTGTATTTTATTGTCTTCAGACCTCGCCTGCATTTGTCAATAGATGCCTGATTACAAGGTGACCACCAGTATTCTGAAAATGATATCAAACCATCATGGCAACAAACAAGGCTTCCAAAGCCCCTGGAGTCATTTTAGTGTCTCTCCTGCCCACATCCACTTTGTTTCTAGGTGCAGTCAATTTTTTTCTCTTTGCATGTGTCCCATCCTACCGCCACCACTCTAGCTCAGAATTTTATTACTTCATGCTCAGATTACCACAGTAGCATTGCCACTAGTATTTCGCCTTTCTCTGATTTCATGACTTAGTTATCAACATCATTCATTTATCTATCCCTCCATCTATCTATTCATACATACATTTAATAAACATCAATGATGTAACTGCCATTTGCTAAACACTGTGCTAGATACTGAAAGCAAGTGAAGTGAAAGTGCTACTTGCTTAGTTGTGTCCAACTCTTTGCGAGTCCATGGACTGTAGCCCACCAGGCTCCTCTGTCCATGGGATTTTCCAGGCAAGAATACTGGAGTGGGTTGCCATGCCCTTCTCCAGGGGAATCTTCCTGACCCAGGAATCAAGCCTGGGTCTCTCACATTGCAAGCAGGTTCTTTACTGTCTGAGCAACATTAAATACACCTGCTATCCTCTAGGGACACCATCATGCTCATCTTTTAAAATCATGCCTCAAAATAAATAAATAAATAAATAAAATAAAATCATGCCTCTAGGGATTCACTAGTGGTCCAGTGGTTAGGACACAGCACTTTCACTGCTAGGGCCCTGGGTCTGATCCCTGGTTGGGGAACTAAAGATGCTGCAAGCCATGCTGAGTGGCCCATAACTAACTAAATAAAATAATGCCTTTAATCACAGTAACCCTTGCTTAAAAACTTGTTCTGCATCACCTAGCAAATAAAATAAAACAGATCCAATTAACCTTTCCAGTCAGTATGGCTTATGGAATCACACAGACACAGATTCAATTCCTGACTGCCATTTGTAGCTTTGTTAGTTTATTAATGATTAGGTATATTTTTTTAAACTCCCTGTTCCTTAGTTTCCTTACCTTTACTGGCAGCCCCAAAGATAGATTGATAAAGCATCAGAATATAATGGATTCTAGATGTAATCGAATAAAGGTCCCTAATTAGACAGTTGGTGAAACTGAGTTGCAAGTTGGAAACTGAGTGGCCCTTGGTGATACAGGGACTTGGTGGCAGAGTCCCTATCAAAACACTAAATGAAAGGAGCCAGGAAATACTGGTGTGGAAAACCTGAGGGCAGGAAGGCAGGGACCATTCCCAACAAGAAGAACATTTTTGCTTGTTGGTCCAGATTGCAAATATGTAGCAGTGTTCTCAGTTTACAGTGAAGAGCTGTTTTTTTCCCCCTTCAAAAGGCCATGTATTTGTTGATAAATCTGAAAAATGGCAAGCACAGCAAACACTTAAGTGTAGGACATTAGGGTAAGTTACAGAGCATCTTCAGCGAGGGCAAGATGGATCTGGAGACAGTAGCTGGAATGAGAAGAGAAGGAGCCATGGAACTAGAGAAGGTTAATGTTGGGCTGGTCTTCAAAAACCACTGGCTCTAAGCCAGGTGGATGACAGGTAAGAAAATTAAGGCCCAGAGAGGTCAGGGTTTGGCCCTAGATTGCAGAGATACTTAGAGATAGAACTGGGATATCTGACTTTTTTAAATCTCGCAATGGCTTTATTTGACTACACGGCTGCTGAGACAGAAATATTTGCATCTTTCAGTGTTTGTTGACTATCTCCAACGTGCAGATCACTGATAAGCTGATAAGGAAAGTTGTTAAGTTATACTGGGGCTGAAGGCAGGCAGAGAGTAGAGGGAAAGAGAGCTGTCTGCATGTGGGGCGCATCTATTTGCACAGGCAGAATCCGTGAATGTGTGCACTTACAGCCAGCCGAGGCAGGGTGACTCCAAAGGAGGTTATTACAGCGTCATTTAAAATTAAAATTTAATAAGTTATATTCAACACAAACGAGTTGAAAACATTCATAAATTTAATGAATCATCTAATTAAATACTGTATACACAACAGTATGGAGCAGACTTGAAAGAAAACCTTAAGAGTTATTTGTATGCTTAAGTGCAATTAGCAAGTACTGTTTTTAAAAACAAAACCTTCTTGAATTTAATAAAGCTTCTTTTTTCTAAAGCAGAAAATGTTGATTTCATAAACCATCTTTGTTTTCAGGAATCACACTTATTTTTTGCTTTCAGTGCTAAGTAGTCAGATGAAATACAGTTGATACCAGCCACCCTGTTGTCAGTCTAGACTCCGCCAAGCCCAATTTCCTGCAGAATGATTACATGGCTTTGTTATCAAGTATCAATATTGCATTGAGTTACAGTCCCACCACTTCATGGCAAATAGATGGGGAAGAAGAAACAATTCAGATTTTATTTTCTTGGGCTCCAAAATCACTGCAGACAGTGACTGCAGCCATGAAATTAAAAGACGCTTGCTCCTTGGAAGGAAAGCTATGACAAACCTAGACAGCATATTAAAAAGCAGAGACATCACTTTGCCAACAAAGGTCTGTATAGTCAAAGCTATGGTTTTTCCAGTAGTCATGTATGGATGTGAGAGTTGGACCATAAAGAAGGCTGAGCACTGAAGAACCAATGCTTTTGAATTGTGGTGCAAAAGACTCTTGGGACTCCCTTGAACAGCAAGGAGATCAAACCAGTCAGTCCTAAGGAAATCAGTCCTAAATATTCATTGGAATGACTGATGCTTAAGCTGAAGCTCCAATACTTTAGCCACCTGATGTGAAGAGTCGACTCATTGGAAAAGACCCTGATGCTAGGAAAGACTGAGGGTAGGAGAAGAAAGGAGACAACAGAGGATGAGATGGTTGGATGACATCACTGACTCAATGGTCATGAGTTTGAGCAAACTCCAGGAGATAGTGAAAATCAGGAAAGCCTAGCGTTCTGCAGTCCATAGGGTGGCAAAGAGCGGGACAGGACTGAGCGACTGATCAACAGCAACAATGATGCCCAAACAATCCCATGTTAGGAAGCTCTTCCACAGAGGGGGTGGGGAACTACATTTCTTAATCAGGACATGACACCTAGTTTCATTTATAATCTTTCAATATCCTTACAATATCCCATATTGTATGGGAAAGTTACCCTTTAGTCTCTGGGCAACTGTTAGTGAAGTATCTTCTAAGTTAACATGTCAGCTACCACTTGGCCCAATATTCAACATAAAGGAAGCTCAATCTGACAAGTAATTTGCTTGATAAGTTTGGAAGTGCCTAAGCAGCCTGATTTGGAGATACTGCTCGGCAGCCCTCTTCCTAGACAGTTTTCTGTCAGTACTTCCTTGGAATTTGCATGATCCCTATAGAATTAAACACCGCCTTCCCAAACAGCAAGCTAAGTGTAGAACAAGTCATCTCCTTCATAGCCCCAACTGCCTGTGAGAGTTAATTTAGTTCAAAAGAAAATTTTTTCCCATCTCCAAAGGGCAGCAATGGTGAGGGAAAGCCTTAAACTGTAAAGAATGTTTTGTTTCTTCAGCTGGCCAGTATACACGCTGATAATCACTGTATTATTCCTTTCACCGGTTGGGTATTTTTCAACTCACAGATCCGTCTCTTTGAGGTTCATGGATATAACCAGTTCTCTAAAAAATCATAATTACCATAAGTATTGCATTTGGTGACATAAGGAACCCAGACCACAAAAAGAGATTATTTGTACTCCTTCATCCAGAACCTGCTATTACTCCCCACACTGCAAAGAGTGAATTCTCTCATGAGATCTATGCGATTTTGCTGATAAATAAGGTTGGATCACCCCTCTCCCTGTGCTAGTCTGGGGCTACAACCCTATAACATTCACTTGCTGACATTACTCAGCATATACCAGCTGGTCACAGGTAAACTTTGCTTTTCTTCCAATTTGACTATTCCTCAGTCCTTTATGCAACCCCCCAGCAGCTGTGTTATCCCTACTATAAAAATGATGATTTAGCCTTAGAGAAAAAAAATCAAGTTAAAGATAATAAATTGCTTTGGAAGATGAGAATAATGGCCTGAAATATATTATAGAAAATTACTGCACCCATTCTGAGTCTGAGGAAGAAAATCGGTTGATTTTGCTTTCCCCTTTCCAGAACAAAATGTGGCTTTGGAAAAGCTAAGGAATGAAACAGAGGGAGATAATTCATCCAGCTCCATATAACCAGACATAGGAAAGGAACAAGAGGAGATAATCTGATTTATGGGAACTGTCAATAAAGAATGTCAAGAGGTCCCAAGAAATCTGCAGATATTGCTCTTAAGTCAAATATATGTCAACTTTTTATATCGATAATAATGTCATGAATTAAAAAGTATTATGCATATAGATTGTGCATTTGATTACAATACCAAAGCAGAATAATACCCCATTGCATTATATTAATGACTACTCAGAACTAAGAATTCTGAAGCATTATTCTCTACCAGATGTACACGGGTTAGGATATGGGAATATCTAAAGTGATTATCTTGTACTAAACAGCCTCACACATGCATGCCTATCCGACTTTCAGAGACTGTGTAGTTTTCAAGGACTAAGGCACAAGTGTCAAGTAATAAAAGTAAATGTGAGAAAACATTTTGAAGCACTCTGTACATGTAAACTGCTATGGAAATGCAATGTATTATTACAGACCTTAATTATAATTTCAGAAACATCAAGCACACATTCATATACATATATGTATGCATGGACATACATACATGCATGCATACATACATTATATATATATGAACACACATATGTGTGAGACTAGTCTTAGATACAAACTAAACTGTTAATATATAAAAGAGTACTCATTAAAAAAAGAGTACTCATTTAAAAATTATACTAAAAATGCAGTATAGCCTGTAAGGGCAGAGAAGATGCGGGATTGGGGAGGGCACATGAAAGGCTTTAACTGTATAGTAATGCTTTATTTCTTCAACTTGGTGATATGTGCACAGGTCATCACTGTATTACTCCTTTCCCTTAAGTTTGGCATTCTTAAGTAATAGATAATATTACTTTAAAGATAAAGAGTGCTCTATTCTAAACATGTATGTGTATTTGCAAGAGAAAAAATTAAAAGGAACATATCTAGAACTGCTGTTTAGTGACAGAAGAGAAAACAAGTGCACACTTTCTCACAAGCACACATATGTGCATGCTTACATACCCACGCCCACACCCACACACTCACACCCCAGCACATGGTGTGATCAGAACAACTGAAATGCTGGTTCTGGCTCCACCACATCTGAGAGGCCTGACCTAATAGAAGCCACTGAACTTTGCTGAGGTCCAGCTGATCTGCCTGAAGAAGGGATTTTTAATCCATAGATAATTAAAATTATTGACATCACACAGACAAGAGCACTCCACCAAGTGAAACAGCACTATATCAGAGGGAGGCATTCAGATTGAGCCTGAGGGCAGTGAGTGCTAAAGGATGGGTGCAGGCCCTTTGCGCGCATCCAGTCTCTGCCCGGGACACTAGTCTGGAGCCCAAAATCAAAGGAGAAGCTGCCTGATGTACACACAAAATGGGGGGAAACAGGTCATATTTGACGTGGTCTTATCTCGTGCTTTCCCAGGGTGTGATTGGGCAAGTGGGTGTATCATGTGTAACTCCTGCTGAGGATGGGGGTGGGGGCACCATCCCCCAAAATCACTGGCCAGGTTAGGCTGGGGGGAGTAAGGAGTCCCTCCAGAGGGCCATGCATTTTATCAAACTTCATCGTATTCTGAAGAGATAGTTCAAATACATATTTCTAATCTTTACAGTCTGCAAGCACATATTGCACATTGTAGAGATGCAAAGACAAGTTCAGGAAAATCCGAGTATCATGTCAAGTTGACGAGCATCCATGTCCAGGGGCTCTGGTTTTATTGCTCCGGGGTGGGATGGGAGACTGATTCTTGTGCCTAGATGGCTCCTATGCTGCTATGCCCCACAGTTCACCCCCTCACCCCCTTCAGATCTCACAGCAAAGAATAAGCTGGAACAAAGTGTCTATAGTGCTGAATTTGAGAAACCCTGCTCTAGAGAGGACCATGCCAGACTAAACTCTGATTCCATACATTTCTAACAATCTCCAGCAGGAAACCGACTCGTTGGAAATATTGAAGATGATGCTGGGAAATATTGAGGGCAGGAGGAGAAAGGAGGCAACAGAAGATCAGATGGTTAGGTGGCATCACCAACTCAATGGACATGAATTTGAACAAATTCTAGGAAAATAGTGAGGGACAGGGAAGCCTGGCATGCTGCAGTCCATGGGGTCACAGAGTCAGGACACAACTCAGAGACTGAACAACAACCACCACCAGCAGGAAAAAAAACAATTTTCTTTCCTTCTTGATGAACTCATTGGCAACAAAAGAACAAAGAGGCAAAGAAGTTTTAGTACACATATTATACAATATTCAAATAAAAAATAACATGTCCTTAGTTTCAAAACTGAAGTAACAAATCTCAGTTATGCTTCCCAATATTCAGACATTTAAAATATCTCTATTGGATTTTAATGAACACTGGAGAACGCTCATACTGGAAAGATTTGGAGGAACTATAACAAAATGCTCATCAGGGTTAATTCTGAATTATAATATTATATATTATAGGAAAGAAAAACTAATTTCCCTCTACTCTTCTAGGTTCTTAATGGAGATTCCCCTCTGTACTAAAAGATTAACAGGAGAAAAATAAACAGAAGCTTATTACTACATGTCTGTCCTTATTCAAGGGGGAGGAAAACTGAGTGACTCCTGAAGTGGTCCAATTCACTCCCTTAAACATCATCTCCAGCTAAAGACAAATGAAGAAATTGGGGAGGGGGGAGAGTTAGTTATGAGAGGTTATCAGGCAAAGCACAATGAACAAGGGTAAGGTTGTTATACAGATTTAGGTCACTTGCTCTCTCTACTGATAATACACATTTCTAGACATTTATAGTCATCCTTCTCTTCCTGGTACAGAAAAGGGAGGCACCCTTACAAATGGAGATTTCCCTTATAAATGTGAATGAGTGAGTGAAAGTTGCTCATTTGTGTCTGACTCTTTGTGACCCCATGGACTATACCGTACCTGGAATTCACAGTCCAGAATACTGGAGTGGATAGCCTTTCCCTTCTCCAGGGGATCTTTTCAACCCAGGGATCAAACCCAGGTCTCCTGCATTGCAGGCAGATTCTTCAACAGTTGAGCAGCAAGGGAAGCCCCTTATAAATGTATATGTATCTTACAGAAGGGTCACTTCTACTCAGTTTTCAGAGTTTTTCTTATATCTGCTGTTTCTTAAAAAATAATCTGCTCAAAATAATCCTTATTCCAAAGAGGCTTTTTTTTTTTTTGGAGTGAGGGTGACAGACATTCTGTTCCCCTTCAATGTGATTTTTTTATTTTGTTTGCCTCGTGTTCCTGTTTTCCAAATTTTCTACCATGAAAATACGTAACTATTAAGATGATCAAAATTAAGTATCATTTAAAATACCAATGAAAATGCTACCAGTAGCAAAGTCTTTAAAATCAGAAATCACATATCAGTAGTATGAAAATATGTCACATAAAACTTACAAAATAAGAAATATTTTTGATATGCCAACACTGGCTCTTGTCCTGAACCAACCAGTGTTTGTGTTTTTAACTAAAAAAGGAGCTTAAAAATATTAACTACAAAGTTAATTTTAAAAACTTGGAAAACTGAAAAAATTTAGCCTGTTGACATCAGATTTCTAAGGTAAGTCCAACTTGCAAGCAGTATTAGAAACGGCATCTTAAAATCTGTCTTCTTTAAAAAAAAAAAAGCTCTGACTTTTGATATATCAACTTCAGCTTTTATACTGAACCAATCAGTGTTGGCAAAATCCTAGTCAAATGAAGAACTGCTGAAATAGACCAGTATGTATTTTGTAGGTTGTGATACACTTAAAAATTGTTAGAACTCTGGAAGCTGGCAGAAATTAGGGCATGTTAATAACTTCGTAGTTTTTCAAGGACAGCCCAATATGCAATTTCATGACCAAGTATTCTTACAATTAGACTAACTAACTCACTAAAGAAATGCATTAGGGAATTCTCTAATTACAGATCAGGAATAAACAAACTTCTAGGTCAACAAGCAAATATCTTCTTCCAAAGGCATTACAAAAGAGTGTTCTTTATTACCTATACTCTCACTCATGCTGTTAATGTTGGTACCTTTAAGAATCTCCACAAGATCTCAACATTTATGAGGAAGCTAAGGTTTTCAGGATAATAAGAAATTATCATCATTTCATATAAAATAAATGTCAAGTTGGATAAGGACCCATCTTGTTGGTTTACACCATTTATCGTAATCAATTTAATATCACCTCCAGCAGTGCTACATAGCACTGCATCCACAAAAAAAAAAAACAAAAACTGTAACTGGAATTCCTCTGCTCCTTGAATTAGTAAGCAAGTTACAGTGCATATCAATCACGCATAATGAGTCTGAAGCGTGGCTTGATTATATTTCATTTGCATAAGAATTTTCTGTAATTTTTTTTAAACTGCTCATTTTTAATTCAAAATAGATTTAAATGCCACACAACTGCTGCTCTCCTCCTGAAATGCTAAGCAATCTTCTTACATAATACAAAAATGCTAATCAATTTTTTTAATGCAGATCCTAGCATGTTAATGAGCTTTCACCTTTCTACATGCTGTCAAATCTCATTACACTGTCACCTTTCTAAGGTTCACAATTGGAGTACACCTTTATATGGTTCAATTCTAATTGCCACATTATTTCATTGCATTTACAAGGGAAACATCTTTTAAATAATCCTTGGATTGTCCAATTTGAAAGATGATTTGCTCTCTTTGCATTCAGTAATTTGTAAAATCCCAACCATTAATTTATGGAAACATTGATTCAAACATTCTCTAAGAAGCCAGAAGTCTTAAGACTAAAAACGAAAAACAGGAACCAACAGATAAATATAGATCTAGAAGTTAATTACAATGAGATAAAATGTACATATAAAAATAGCTCATAAAATATAATAATTAGAAACATGTAATCCATTGGGAATTATTACTTGGCTGTTCACAAGATATTCAGAGGCTAAGCATTTTCTTGGATTTCACACATGTTTCTTACAGTAGTCAAAAATCTTGAAATATGTTGTTGAGAATAGAGAAATTTTCCTCTACTATTCTACATTCTACTGGCTGGTGTAAGAATTAAATTGACATGAGATAGGTTAATAAGAAAAGTATAGCTTAATAACATATATACATGGGAGAGACCCAGGAAAAAATTGTGTACCTTAACATATTATTGACACACCGTTGTTAACACACCACCTTAACACATTATTGACCAGAGATGTATTTACACCAGAGGCATTTTGAGTTTCTGCAAAAACAGTTAGGGGAAGTAGTCAGGAAGTTGCACAATAAACAAGGGTAAGACTAAGATCCTGGCATCCGGTCCCATCACTTGATGACAAGTAGATGGGGAAACAATGGAAACAACAAGAGAGTTTATCTTTGGGGGCTCCAAAATCACTGCAGATGGTGATCGCAGCAGTGAAATTAAAAAGCTATGATTGTAAAGTAATTAGCCTCCAACCAATAAAAATAAATGGAAAACAAACAAAAAAAAAGAAATAAAATAAGCTTTAAAAATGCAAAATAAATAAATAAATAAAAATTAAAAGCTATGACCAACCCAGACAGCATATTAAAAAGCAGAGACATTACTTTGCCAACAAAAGTCCATCTAGTCAAAGCTATGGTTTTTCCAGGAGTCATGTATGGATGTGAGAGTTGGACTATAAAGAAAGCTGAGCACCAAAGAACTGATGCTTTTGAACTGTGGTGTTGGAGAAGACTCTTGAGAGTCATTTCAGCTGCAAGGAGATCCAACCAGTCCATCCTAAAGAAAATCAGTCCTGAATATTCATTGGAAGGACTGATGCTGAAGCTGAAACTCCAATACTTTGGCCACCTGATGCAAAGAACTGACTCATTGGAAAAGACCCTGATGCTGGGAAAGATTGAAGGTGGGAGGAGAAGGGGACAACAGAGGATGAGATGGTTGGATGGCATCACTGACTTGATGGACATGAGTTTGAGTAAGCTCCGGGAGTTGGTGATGGACAGGGAAGCCTGGTGTGCTGCAGTCCATGGGGTCGCAAAGAGTCGGACACAACTGAGCGACTGAACTGAACTGAATTGAAGGTTGGTAAGTAGACTTAAGTTGATCGCTTTTCCACTGATACATTTCCAGAGACTGAGTCATTTTCTTCTTGGTGTAGAAAGGGAGACATCCTTACAAATGGAGATTTCCCTTGTAAATGTAAATGTTTCTTACAAAAAGGCAACTCATACTTGATTTTCAAAATTTTTCCCTTGTCTGCTGTGTCTTAGAAGTTAACCAGGTTAAAGTAATTAATATGCCAAAGAGACATATTTTGGGGTGGCAAATTCTGCTTCCCTACAATCTCATGTGAATCCTGTTGAAATCTTTTAATAGAATACTTTGAGGAGAAAAATCTTAGAAACCAAGACAAGGGGTGAGACAAGTGACTCATTTTTAAAACACACTAACAATAACATTTTAAAAAATGCTTCATAGGGGTAAACAAAAATAGGTTATATGGGAGAAGGAAGCACTTGATAGGAAGAAAAAAATGAATTTAACTTGCTAAGTCAACTCTTAGATGCAAGTCCCTAAGCACTGGCAAATACCAACCTGCTAGCAAGAGGTAAAAATTTCTCATGGATTTCATTATGACACAATGAATGTTCTATTCTTTGCAAGGAAAAAAAAATATATATATATACACACATATATTCTCCATCAAGGTAAGTTTCTTTCCCTCTAAAGAAACTGTGAAATTTCCATGGAGAAAAATCTCCATGGTAAAAGGATTTACTGAATCATCCTGAGGCATTTTGCCCATTTGCAAATTCCTAGTTAAGTTGGCACCATGAATACACATTTGCTTAGGAAAAAAAAAAATTCTCTTTTGTTCACTTCTTCAAGTGCAGGACTAATTTCTACAACCTATTGATTCATTTTTATTCATTCATCACATAAAGCTTCTAGAAACAGAATATGTAATATTCTTTGAAAAGGCACTTATATAAAATTTTAATAAGCTGTTTCACATTTCAAAAATCACAAGATTACTGACATTTCCTAGAAGTTATCCTTAGTTCAACATCCAAAATCACTTGTTTAATTTAACACACACAGCAAAGACAAACCAGCTCTGTTCCTTTCCCTTAAAAAAGAAGTATTGCCTGCCATTAAGAGAGAATTTAAATGAATGACCATTGAAACATTCGTTTGATACTGGGGTTATAGGTGATTTTCAACAATATGCCTGTTGAAAATCTGTAAAACAAACAAAACAGGAACATTTAAAAGCAATGACAAATAAAGACTCAACCAAACAGTAAACTACTACAAAGCTTGGGCAACACAACAGACCACGAATTTTTGAGGGTTTCAGGAGCCTTAGGCTCTCAAGAGAAGGGTCCTCCCCTAGTGACATTAGACCTGTGAAGTCTGAAGTAACCCTGTCTGTGTCACAAGAGTGCTTCCCATTTCAGCACTGTAAGTGATGTGGCTAGACAGGCTGTTACATAGTGGAAGCCTCTTCTCCACCAGATGAGCTAAACTAGCACATACAAAATCAAACCTCAAGGTAAAGGTCAAGAAATGACAAGGGACTCTGAAAGCCCAAATCGTGAGAATCCAGAGGCTAGACAAATGATAACAAATTCAAACTTCAGAGTAAGCAAATGTTTATATGCTCCCCTCCATCGCAAAGCTAAAGTTACCAAACGCCAGGGTCAGTATCACCCCGCCTGCCTCGCCTCTCCCGCTCTATGCTGAATGTCGTGGAGGCTCAGCAGTGTCCGGACTGCGGTCTCTCTGACCTGACTCCACGAGGTTGGACATCTGGCGCAGCTCTCTGGCTCCGAGATCTCAGCTCTCGGCCCTTGGACTCCTACCCGTGTTCCACCAGTGCCCAATCTGCCCGTGCGCCTGTGCTGGTTCCCAAATCGGCCTCACCCCTGCCTCGTGGCCTGCCGTTCTCCCACATTTCCTGCCACTCCAAAATACTGGGTTGGCCAAAAATGTCGCTTGAGTTTTTCCATAAGATGGTATAGAAAAACCCGAAGGACATTTTTGGGCAACCCAATATGTTCTCATTTATGTATTTTCTCATTTTAGTTTTTCATATTTCATTTCCTCAAACTTTGTCCCATTTTTCTTCCATTGTCGTTTCTCATTCTTGCTCTAATTCTTTTATTATCCGGAATTTGTTATGTCCTCATTGCCAAGCCTCTTAGTTTACTTTATCTTCTATTCATTTCCTCATTTTCACCACCGTAAATGTTGTTGTGCTTAATTTTACTTTCCTGTCATATTCAACCTCATATTTTCAACATATTCTCTACATTTCTATTATCTTCTCACATTTTTCATTCTCAAATTTCACTTTAATGTCACATCTTTTCCACATTAAACTTTCTCTCGTATTTCATTTTTATCTTTTGCCCTTTCTCACGTTTATAAATTTCTGTTTTCTCAAAGGCTTGTTTTGCATTCTTCTTTCTGCAGTTTCACAGATTGTACTGTATTCCTTTATTTTCTATTTTCTCACTCCCTGTCTTATGTTCCTTTACTAACTTTCATTTTCTCCCTAGTTTTACACATATTCTCTCAAATATTATTTTCAATCACTTTTCCCTCACATACATTTTCACAATTTATCTGCAGTATTTCTCCCTCTCATTTAAAATAGCCATTATTATGTCTAACAGAGTAAAGAAAAAAGAGGTTTTCTCTAGTGCTCAGATGCCTGCTGATTGGTGAATTTACTAGTCAGCAGTCCATGCAGGTGAGTGGTGAAACCAAGACTTTACAAGTCTAGATGAAATGAGGGTGAACAGACAATCCAAGGACAATAACTGTTTATAATTGTGGCCTAGTGAGAGCCTCTCATTAGTTGTCCACAATCATACCACTCAGTTACATAAATATCTGGAAACACCAAGGGGCCAAGGAAGTCTCAATTTGAAGTTCTCAACCAATCCTACTTTAGGCACACAGTTTCCTCACAGATTAGACTAATTTCACCAAGACTTTTCATTATCCTATTATAGGACAATTATTAGCCCCAACAAGGCCACAAAGAGGCCCAACTCTTTCCCTGTACATCCAGTTGAAAAATCCAGACAGATGGAAAAATAGAAATATACTGCTTGGGGATGGGAAATAATCACAAGCATTATTTAAGCCATGGGAATAACTAAATGTAGAAAGAGAAGTTTAAAACAATGCCCTTAGATACATATAATTCAAATGACAAGAACCAGATAAGGGGGAAAGAATGTGCAAATAGATTCTGAAAAAAAAAAACACAAAGTTAAAAGATCACATGAGAAGAATGTTTCATAAGTACCACAAGTTTAGAGACACAGAAGAGAAAATAGGGTTCAGACTAAATTTTATGTTTTTGACCATAAGGAAGACCAAATATTCAGAGCAGGATTTGAGTGAGGTCAGAGGATAGAGACCACAGAGAGAGAAATTCAAATAGAAGAATAGACCTGGCATAGCTTCATCTTTAGACTTCATTGTATGAATCAGCAAAATGTAACTGGGAAGATCAGTCTGCCTGCCCAGTATCAAATAGGAACAAACCTGGACTTAGTTAAGGGGAAACCTTATTCAAAAAGACTTAATAGTAAGGAGAAAACTCCAACCTGAGAATCTGCAAGTGTCTCAAAATCAAACAGAGAAAGGCTTTTCTTATATATGGAGTGGAGAGAAGGGCTAGCAGAAACTCTGTGGGAGAGAGGGGCAGGCCATGCAAGTGAGCAGCTTGATAAAATAAGAGCTCTTCAACAGAAAGTATTTCTTTCTATGGTCAACTGATTCTCCATTCTTGAAATGGTTAAGGACGATATTCTGCACCTTGGTGCTTATTTAAACTTCAGGTGACTCAAATGTCAGGCGCCTATGGAGAGGACAGAAACCTGACTAAGGTTCGGTGATGCCAAGTCAGAGGGTAAATAATATACAGTTGTGAGCACTTGGTCACCAGTAAGTTAACACTTCTACCTGGAAGTCTCTATTGGCAAAGCAGTTGTGAGCAAAATACCTAGGCTAACCACTCCATCTTCAACATTCATTTGTTTCAATCAGCAAATATTTTTGCAGCCTATTCTCTATCAAAGCTGTGTCTTATTTGTTTTCCTGTTCCAGTTACCTATAGGAATCGATATTAAGGTTCCAAATAAAATACAGGAAAAGAAACAACATTAGTGATTAGAAAGGCTAAATTTGTTACATTGCAGATGACAAAAGGAGGCCTAGAATTCAACTCTAGGTAGTCTTTAACACACACACACATACACACAAACACACACACACTCACCTACACATTTTATTATACCTCTGAAAAACTGTCATGGTCACTGAAAATGGATCTCCATTTGGTGAAGAAAAGCATTTTGGGTCTGCTATATAGTTATATTTAACTTTGCTTATACATTTTATTTGAAATTATTTTTGAAAATGTAAAGTCAATCTTTCTATCTTGGGACATATATACCCACAAGAAAAAAATATATTACTCTTTTTTTACCAATACAGAAAAATTGCATTAGAGAAAATGGTCATAAGTCCAGGGAAATAGCAAGAGAACATGAACTCATGCTGAGGTCAGACTTACGTTTTAGATTTTAATTAGGCATAATGTAATACAATCAAAGAAAATTTGCTGTTACTATCATTTTAACAAGACAGTTTTTCATAATGAATACTGCTCAGTAATAACTTAAGGTGAATCTGCTCAGATGAATTTGTTTTGCTATTAAGATTTATCCAAGGATACTGAAGAATTTACACTCTCCACATCTATAATCTGAAGTGAACAGAAAGCAAAAACAGGCAAAATAAGATGATGAATTAGGTAGAAAACAATGAAATCTAAAAGGAGACATTAAGTGTGATAAAACATACTGTTTGCTATGCCTATTGCAGTGAAAAGCAAGAATTCAAAAAACTGTAACACCTTATTATAACATGAAATATGGGAAAAGGTATGATAAAAATAATATGTCATTGAAACCTGTCACTAGTATGATCTCTTGCCTGTTTTTCTTTTAGTTGGCATACATTTTCAAATTATTAGAAACCATTTATTTCTAGAGCTTCTAATGATATTACACTACATTATACATACTGTGATCTAGATGTCAAGATTGAATGAATATAAAATAGCTATTTCAAAGATGTATTAATATGGCAAAAAGCAACCTCATCTCCTAAAGCAAAGAGCAATTGCCTAAAGATAAGATAATAACATTTTGCTAACTACAGACGATAAATATTAAGATAGAAATTGCAGTGGAATAATAAAATGAACCCTTTTTACCATCAAATGTGTATTATCCTTAATGAGTACCATATGTTGTAGATTTACAACTACTCTTTTCATAACTACATTTTAAAAATAAGGGATGTATTTCAGACTGACTGGTAAGAGAGATGGCATGTTGTATTTTCAATCTAATGCCTCCTCTTGCTATAACTTAACAAGCTTAAACCAGAAAAGTACACACCTTATCTTTGATTAAAGTACTCTTGGCAAATAGATATATACATACATATACTTGCATATACACACACATAAACACACACAGTTTTAGTTTAAGAAAGACAAACAGAAATTAATTTTATGCACACAATTTAATACTTTTAGGAGAAATGACATGAAAGAACAACATTGAAACATATACATTATCATATGTAAAATAGATAGCCCCAGGCATTTTTGCCTGAGTTGTTTTCATAATGAATACTGTTCAATGTAACCTAAGGTGCATCTGCTTAGAAGAATCTGTTTTGATATTAATATTTATCAGAGGATACTGCAGGATTCACACTTTTTACATCTGGTGGGGATTTCTCAGCTTCAGATATTTTATTCTTCCACTGCTGCTTATAATAAGGAATTTTTTCACATCCCAGTGACCAATATTACAGATCGGTGTCACACCAGTGAATTTATATATATAAACAAAACACTATTTTTAAGGGTGAAGTTTCCAAGCAAACTCTAAATGGAATAGATACTTGAATAACAACACAGTAACATCCTTAACTAATGTTAACTTGTCCTTTACTAGATAACCCAGCATTCTAACGCTTGTGATGAAAGTCCTTACAAAGGATTAGTATGACCTTGAATCAGCCAACTTGCTGTAGTAGAAACTTGCATTTTCAGACTCCCTGTTCTCTATGCAACTGCTTGCTTCCCCAAAATGGACTAGAGAAGAAAGGAGAACCTGTCACATTCATTTTACGGGGAGCAGTGATTTAGAAGCTATGTGATTTGAGGACTGTATTTATTCACTTCTCTGTTTACACGTACTGCTAGTGAAGACTTTATCCCACAAACCACCTGAGATCATTTCTAGGGCTTTTTAAAATCCATTTCACATTTCACAAATTATTGGGGAAAAACATAAATTTTGTATAGATGTTGATAAGTAAAAGTACCATGAAAATAAAATTAAAAGCAGAAAATGAAATAGTAGATGCTGATGGGAATAACTGAAATTGGGTGGTCGGGCAAGTCCACATAATACAGCAACATGTGAGCAGAAACCTGAAAGAGCTGAGTGTGTGGTCCATGCAGTTATCTGCCAAAAGGGCACTCTGAGGTCCTAGGGTAGGAATGTGCTTGATGTGCTTGAGAAGCAGAAAGGAGAGTGGTATGGTGACAATAATGTAGACGAGGTGGAGGGGGGGTGGTAAAGCAAGTGACAATAGGCCTTGTAGACAGATTTTTATATGAACAATGACTTTCATGGAAAAGAATGGTGAAGCAGGTACTTCCCAGGTGATCCAGTTGGTAAGAATTCACCTGCCAATGCGGGAGACGTGGATTAGGTTCATGGTACAGGAAGATCTCACATGCCGCAGAACAACTAAGCTGGTGCACTTACAACTGAAGTCCACGTGCCCTAAAGTCAGCATGCTGCAACAACAGAAGCACTGCCCCGAGAAGCCTGTGCACCACAGTGAGAGAATAGCCTCTGCTCATCACAACTAGGCTTCCCTGATAGCTCAGCTGGTAAAGAATCCGCCTGCAATGCAGGAGACCCTGGTTCAATTCCTGGGTTGGGAAGATACCGCTGGAGAAGGGATAGGCTACCCACTCCAGTATTCTTGGGCTTCCCTGGTGGCCCAGCTGGTAAAGAATCTGCCTGCAGTGCCAGAGACCTGGGTTCGATCCCTGGGTTGGGAAGATCCCCTGGAGAAGGGAAAGGCTACCCACTCCAGTATCCTGGCCTGGAGAATTCCATGGACTGTACAGTCCACGGGGTCACAAAGAGTCAGACATGACTGAACGACTTTCACTTTCACCACAACTAGAGAAAACCCACATGCAGCAGCACAGACTCAGCAGAACCAAAAATAGATACATAATTTTTATTTTTTTTTCCTTTATTTTTTTATTAGTTGGAGACTAATTACTTTACAATATTGTAGTGGGTTTTGCCATACATTGACATGAATCAGCCATGGATTTACATGTGTTCCCCATCCTGAACCCCCTCCCATCTCCCTCCCCATCCCATCCCTCTGGGTCTTCCCAGTGCACCAGCCCTGAGCACTTGTCTCATGCATCCCAACCTGGACTGGTGATCTGTTTCACACTTGATAATATACATGTTTCAATGCTGTTCTCTCAGATCATCCCACCCTCACCTTCTCCCATAGAGTCCAAAAGTCTGTTCTATACATCTGTGTCTCTTTTTCTGTCTTGCATATAAGATTATCGTTACTATCTTTCTAACAATTTTTAAATGTAAACAAAATGGTGAAGCACACTTCAACACACAGAAAAGAACAAAGTCAATGAAAAGGGTACCATTTTTTCTACCCCCCAAAATTCAGAAAGATAAAACAATAACACATTTTCCCAAATTGATATATGCTTTCAATGGGTCATCACAACAAGCTGAAAAAATCTTAAAGAGACAGGAATATCAGACCACCTGACCTGCCTCCTGAGAAATCTGTATGAAGATCAAGAAGCAACAGTTAGAACTGGACATGGAACAACAGACAGGTTCCAAATTGGGAAGGGAGTACAACAAGGCTGTATATAATCACTTTACTTATTTAACTTATATGCAGAACACATTATGCAAAATGCAGGGCTGGATGATTCCCAAGTAATATCAAGTTTGTCGGGAGAAATATCAACAACCTCAGATATGCAGATGATACACTCTAATGGCAGAAAGTTAAGAGGAACTAAAGAGCCTCTTGATGAGGGTGAAAGAGGAGAGTGAAAAAGCTGATTTAAACTCAACATTCAAGAAACTAAGATCATGGCATCTGGCCCCATCGCTTCATGGCAAATAGGAGGGGAGGGAGTGGAAGCAGTGACAGATTTTATTTTTCTTGGGCTCCAAAATCACTGTAGATAGTGACTTCAACCATAAAATTAAAAGATGCTTGCTCCTTGGAAGGAAAGCTATGACAAACTTAGACAGTGTATTAAAAAGCAGAGATATCACTTTGCCAACAAAGGTCCATATAGTCAAAGCTATGATTTTTCCAGTAGTCATGTACAGATGTGAGAGTTGGACCATAAAGAAGGCTGAGCACTGAAGAATTGATGCTTTTGAATTGTGGTGTTGGAGAAGACTCTTGAGAGTCCCTTGGACTGCAAAAAGATCAAACCAGTCAATCCTAAAGGAAATCAACCCTGAATATTCATTGGAAGGACTGATGCTGAAGCTGAAACTCCAATACTTTGGCCACCTGATGCAAAGAGCCAACTCACTGGAAAAGACCCTGATGCTGGAAAAGACTGAAGGCAAAAGGAGAAGGGGTGGCAGAGGATGAGGTGGTTAGATAGCATCACTGACTCAGTGGACATGAATTTGAGCAAACTCTGAGAGATTCTGAAGGATAGGGGGATAATGTCCAATTCTAAATTTACTGCTATCTATTCGGGAATTAAAGTTACTGAGTACATAAATACTTGGATGCTCAGTAAGGTTACCAACTAGTAATAGCAATTAGCAATAAGTGATCTGCTATTTTAATATTACCATCATATATCCTGAGTAGGTTCTGAAATATTAAATTAGGAATACTGGAATGGGCTGCCATTTCCCTTCTCCAGAGGATCTTCCCAACCCAGAGATCAAACCCATGTCTCTTATGTCTCCTGCATTGGCAGGTGGGTTCTTTGCCACTAGCGCCACCTGGGAAGTCGCACATAGCAGATGCTCAGTATTTGTTGAAGAGATGATAAGTGAATGAATGACATTGGTATTGGTACAATGATAATGTTTAACTGAAACGTAAAAGACAAGTCTAGACATGTACCCAAAGGTATACACAAATTTCGTAGATGACATTGCAGATCCATGGGAAACGAAAAAAAAAATACAATAAAATTTTCTAAAACAACTGTTTGTCCATATGGAAAAAAATGTAAATGAATCTCTACCTCAAACCGCACATAAAAATCCATGTCAGATAGAAGAAATACTTAAATATGAAATGCAAAACTCTAAATATCTTTGATTTAAATCAGATTAATTTTATAACATGGGTAGGGAAATTTTTCTAAACCAGATCAGAAGAAAAGAACTCAATATTCATAAAGGAAAAGCTTTCTAAATTAATTACATTAAAATTACAAATCTATGTATTCCTAATAAAATCATAAAATAACTGAAAAGGAGAAATTACAAATTGGAATAATAAATTTGCTATGCATATAACAAGGTTTCCCTGATAGCTCAGTTGGTAAAGAATTCACTTTCAATGCAAGAGACCCTGGGTCAGGAAGATCTGCTGGAGAAGGGATAGGCTACCCACTCCAGTATTCTTGGGCTTCCCTTGTAGTTCAGCTGGTAAAGAATCATCTGCAATGCGGGAGACCTGGGTTTGATCCCTGGGTTGGGAAGATCTCCTGGAGAAGGGAAATGCTACCCACTCCAGTATCCTTGCCTGGAGAATTCCATGTACTATATAGTCCATGGGGTTACAAAAAGTTGGACACGATTGAGTGACTTTCACTTTCATACACACAGCAGGCAAAAAGTTAGTTTCCAGAATATTTTTTTTCAGATCTTAAACATAAAAATAGCAACCCAGTTACAAATGAGCAAAAATGTGAATAGACACTTTTCTTAAGGGAACATTCGAATTGCTTCTGATATATTCAACTATACTGAGCATAATTACAAATCATGGGCATGCAAATATAATTTCACAATAAGACACTGTTTTTTATTCACTAAATTGAGAAAAAGTTAAGATATCTGACAGTTCCAAGTTCTAGGGACGATTGTGAATCAACTCTCATACATTGCTGGTGTAAGAAATTGGTATAAGCATGCTGACAAGCAACCTAGCATTATCTTTAAAATGATATTGGCTAATGCCCAACAATCCACCAATTTTGCTCATAGGATATAGCCTAGAGCAAGTCTTGCACATGTAAAATAGAAGATACAGTAGTCCTCTGGTATGCATAGGTATTGCTCAAGGTCATTATCCAAAATGATATAGTATTGGCGTATAAGCAACAGGCAACCTCTTGTGTACTTTAAATCATCTCTAGATTACTTGTAATACTTAACACAATGTAAACACTATGTCAATAGTTGTATATGCAATATAAATGCTATGTTAATAGTTGCTGGTACTTTGCAAATTCAAGTTCTACTTTTGAGGAATTTCTGGAATTTCTTTCAAAATATTTTCTATCTGCAATTGGTTAAATTGCAGATGCAGAAAACAGATATGGAGGAATGACTGTATGTTCATAGATGCATCATTCCTTACCATCCTTCCACAACAACAACAATAAAAAACTAGAAAGAACCAAAAATCCACTGACAAGAGAATACACAAATAAACTGTGGTAAATTTTCAGAATGATTATACCAAACAGCAGTGAAAATGAATATGCTGCAGATACACTCACTGACATGAATGAATCTTAGAAACATGAGGTCAAATGAAAAAATAAAATCAGAAGAATATATGCAGACTGATACTATTTTATTAAGTTTCAAAACAGGAAAAAATAAAAATATATTGTTTAAGGATGTATGCAAAAACTGGTTAAAGTTGAGCATTCAAGAGAATACAACAAAAATAAATAAATAATAGTTACCTCTGGTAAGTATGGGGCAGAGGTAACTAAGGGCAGAATTGGGGTGGAAGACAAAGTTACATTAAACACTATTGGTAATTTCTTATTCTTAAATTGTGTAGCGGATGCACATGTGCTCCATTTTTTTGTCATGCTTCATGGTTTACATAAACATAACAAGTTACTTTATGTGTTTGCAGTAATTCCTAGTGATGCATTTGTTTGACGGAAATGGCTCAAAACAAAGATTTCTGTCCAGCAGAAGATATGCAAAAGTTAAGAAATAGGTGGCAGATGAAATATTCGATGTTAAAATCTGATAAGGGATTAATAGCTGGACTCCACAAGTTTCTCAAATTACCAGCAGAAGAAAATCAGAGATATTGATAGGAAAATGGACAAAAATATGAATAGTCAAGTCACAGAAATGGAGAACTGAATATGTAACACTAGTAATCAAAGAAATGCAAATCAAACAATGAACTAACACTTATCCTTCGTACAATTTTCAAAAATGTAAAAATATGCTAGCAAATGTTGGAGGGAACCATGTACTCTCATGTATATCAAAGTGTAATCTAGTACAGCCATTTTGGAGAGCAGTACGGCAGGACTTAGGGAAATTAAGTATACACAAACTATATGATCCAGTAAATCCCACTCCTGGAATATTATTCTTCATGTATACCCATGGCTAATTCATGTCAATGTATGGCAAAAACCACTACATTATAATAAAATAATTAGCCTCCAATTGAAATAAAAAATTAATTAAAAAAATTCTCACAGAAAAGGGTATGAACAAAGATATTCACCACAGAGCTGTTTGTGGTATCTGAAATTGGATGCAACCAAGGTATCCATCACCAAAAGGGTGGATAAAGAAGATGTAGATATGTACTATGGAATAACCTGCTGCAGTAGAAGTAATAAACTAGATTTCCTTATGGTCATCTGGGTACATCTTGGAAACTCAGTGTACGTGCATGTGTGCTCAGTCCTGTCCTACTCTTTTGCAACCCCAAGGACTGTAACGCACTAGGCTCCTCTGTCCATGGGAAACCTAGCCCCAAGTGAAAACATCAGAAACCATGATAGCTATGCCACAATATTATTTATATAATTGTTTTTAATACAAAAATACTATACTCTTGACAAAGACACGGGGCCTTGAAAAGTAAGACAATGAAATCTTGCCTCTTTTTTCTTTCTCAACAATAGTTATTCATATGAGTTTTGGTTTCAGAATTATGCTTAGCTCTGCTTTAAGCTCAAGGATATTCTACCTATGAAACACACCTCTTTACAAGAAACAGACTGATCTCTGACACTGGCTTAGTCAATAAAAGACAATGTGTAAATCATTGTACAGTTGGCACTTGGCAAAGGAAGAAGGCAGAATAGAGGTTAATGTTGGTTTGTGTTTGAAGGTCACTGTTCTAAGAAGAATGAAGAAATACTTAGTTTCTGACATTTTGCATAAACAGGATTTTGTACCAATTTGGTTAAAAGAAGAAAAGAGTAAAGCATCTTCTTTTAAGTTACAAAGAAACAGTTAATAAAATATCATTGATGTGGCTACTGTTGGATTTAGTAAAGCTTAAAAAAATAAGATGTTCTATATGAAAATGATCTGTGAACTTCACCAATTGGCCAGTATATAAATAATAACAATCACATTGTAAATTCAAAGCTCTACTGCACTGTATCTAACAGTTTTATAAGCACTTTCCCTTGCATTGCGAGGCCCCTAAAAAGTCACTCTACGTTAGGCAACTATTACCAGTCCCAGCTTAAGAATTAAAAACTGTGTCCCCAGAGAAGTCATCATTTAACCAGTAAATTACAGAAGAGGTATTGAGAACGTCTATCTTCTGATTGAACTAGGGAACAATTCTGGAAATTACTAAATCAGAGAGCAGATTTTTGTTTATTTGCATAGAGTATTTTCAAGACAAAGGAAATAGCAGAAACTGAACATGTGTTACACTAAACGGAGACTTCCCCTAATGTTAAATTCTAAATTTACTGCTGTTAGGGAAATAAAGTTACTGAGTACTTAAATACTTGGAAGCTTAGTAAAGTTACCAACTAATAAAAGTAATTAGCAATAAATGATCTGCTATTTTAATATTACCATTACATATCCTGAGTAGGTTCTGAAATATTAAATTAAGAATGATGATATTCTTCAAGAAGATATGCAAAACAGAAAAAAGTTCTATTTTGCATGGTAAAATTTCCACTTGATTCATGTTTTATTAATGAAAATTAGCTAACTATGGCACTCAAATATTTCTAAAAATATTATTCCAGAAAGATTTGACAAAGCAATGCAGCACATACTCAGTAAGTGGCTATTTACCACAGATGAAAAGATAGCACTTACATTCCCTTTGGTAATTTTAGTATAATTAGCTATTGAAAAGGGTTATATATTTTTCAGAACCATTCCAACATGTAATTCAAATGCCCTCATTTTTAAATTCTTCCTCACAAATAAATCCAGATGGCTTTTTAAAATATTTATTTAAAGTTCTAAATTTACATGTAAATTCATTTTTAACACTTTTTATGAAATTTGATTATGTGCAAGTTTCAGCATATACATGTTTTCTCAGAGGTTACTACAACAAAAGATGTTTCTATTAAGCTGGAACATAATTCCAAATTGCATTATCATCAATACATTATTCAACAAGAATCACTGTGCAATAAATAGTTGTTTTCATTTTTATTTTTATTTTTCATTTTAGTTGGCAGAAAAGTGGCCTGCCTTATCATTTCAGATTATTGCTATGATAGTAATTTATAAGATCAATTTCTGTACCACTACATGTAGGCTGCTTAATTCCTGTGTAAAACTGATTTGCTTCTTGAAATATATCCTAGATTCACTTGAATTTTATTAATTTATAATCACAAGTGCTTTGTTATACCAATTATTTGGTTATAGTATGAATTAGAAGGAAGACCTGCATGGTATTCACAGTTAGGGAATTGCATTCAATGATATTTCAACTCTAGCTAATAATGGTGTCTTTAATATAGATAAATCATATTAGAAAAGAAGTGATTCCATCGTGTTTACTTGATTTCCTTGCACAGAGGGCAAGAACTCCATATAGACCCTAACCTATCACCCTGAACTGCCTTCTTATTCTGCCCTCATGATAAAGCTCTGAAGAATAAGGGGCTGAGTGGCCTCATTGCCATTTATTGATGTCCTAAACCTTGGGAGGTTTGCATTTCATTCAAGACATGAATGTGATGATGGTGGGCTGCATGCATGCTACATGATTTTAAGTACATGTCCCCCAAGATAGTCCTTTTGTTAGAGATGCTTGAATTTTACATAAAATAATCATGATCACAGTTCCTGTCTGAAAGAAGCTAAGGACTAGCTGGCAACAAAGGAGGAGAGAAAAATCCAATTAGCTAATGAGAATAGGCCACCTCCAGGGTTGCATAATTCAAAGGGGTGTTATTCACTTAGCTTCTGATATGAACAATGGTCCCTGTGTTTGTGCAAGTAAATGAAAATATAAATGAACTGATAATACAATAGTAACTTACAGCTGTAACTCAATTTTCTCCAGATATCAAAAAATTTTGAAGAACAGCAAAGTTAGATTAATAATACTGACCCAAATTTCTTATCTTCTTACCCTACCCACATACTTCAGAAGACCCTCAGCCTCTCATTCAGATCCCCATACTTTCAAGTATTTCTGGGAATTCCTAAAAGGGCTCTCGCATTTTCTCATGAGCAAATCCAGGCTGCTATGGACAACCACCCTCACTCCACTGCATTTGCTCTTAGCTATTACCATTCACTGCATTGCTGCCTCCGACTGGTCTGCCACTCTACCCTGCAGGACTTGTTCATAAGAAAATGTGAAATCTCAATAAAAGCAAAAATAAACAAATGGGACCTAATGAAACTTAAAAGCTTTTGCACAACAAAGGAAACTATAAGCAAGGTGAAAAGACAGCCCTCAGATTGGGAGAAAATAATAGCAAACGAAGCAACAGACAAAGGATTAATCTCAAAAATATACAAGCAACTCCTCCAGCTCAACTCCAGAAAAATAAATGACCCAATCAAAAAATGGGCCAAAGAACTAAACAGACATTTCTCCAAGGAAGACATACAGATGGCTAACAAACACATGAAAAGATGCTCAACATCACTCATTATCAGAGAAATGCAAATCAAAACCACAATGAGGTACACGCCAGTCAGAATGGCTGCTATCCAAAAGTCTACAAGCAATAAATGCTGGAGAGGGTGTGGAGAAAAGGGAACCCTCTTACACTGTTGGTGGGAATGCAAACTAGTACAGCCACTATGGAGAACAGTGTGGAGATTCCTTAAAAAACTGGAAACAGAACTGCCATATGACCCAGCAATCCCACTCCTGGGCATACACACCGAGGAAACCAGATCTGAAAGAGACACGTGCACCCCAATGTTCATCGCAGCACTGTTTATAATAGCCAGGACATGGAAGCAACCTAGATGCCCATCAGCAGACGAATGGATGAGGAAGCTGTGGTACATATACACCATGGAATATTACTCAGGCATTAAAAAGAATTCATTTGAATCAGTTCTAATGAGATGGATGAAACTGGAGCCCATTATACAAAGTGAAGTAAACCAGAAAGATAAAGACCAATACAGTATACTAACACATATATATGGAATTTAGAAAGATGGTAGCGATAACCCTATATGCAAAACAGAAAAAGAGACACAGATGTACAGAACAGACTTTCGGACTCTGTGGGGGAAGGCGAGGGTGGGATGTTTCGAGAGAATAGCATCAAAACATGTATATTATCAGGGTGAAACAGATCACCAGCCCAGGTTGGATGCATGAGACAAGTGCTCTGACCTGGTACACTGGGAAGACCCAGAGGGATTGGGTAGAGAGGGAGGTGGGAGGGGGGATCGGGATGGGGAATACATGTAAATCTATGGCTGATTCATGTCAATGTATGACAAAAACCACTACAATAATGTAAAGTAATTAGCCTCCAACTAATAAAAATAAATGGAAAAAATAAAAGTAAAATGTAAAATCTCACTAAGACTAAGAGCTCATGTGCCAGGCACTGGTCTCTCACAAAGACATTCTCCTACTGGGATGGGTGCACTGAGCCCTTAAATGATCAAAATTGTGTGTGGTGAATAGGAGAGAATGTTCAACTTCTCTTTGTATTGTATTCTGTTAGAGAGTACATACATCTGAAGAATGAAACAGTCCTCTGTGTTTAAATCTACTGTCCTCTCTCTGACATCAATCCAAGGGAACTGGACCAGGGAGATACTAACAGCTTCTAAGTTGTCCTTAAAACAACTCTTCTCCTCTAACAATTAAGGTTAAACCACTGTGTCAAGCTTGTTTATATCTGCATCATCCTTTCATTTTGACGTGTTCTTGTTCAGAAGTCCCATCAGTTAACCATGCAGAGATTCATTAGGACAGTTCATCATACAAGTGAACCATGGATGGGCATTGCTTTAGGGTACACAGGCCAGGAGTCCAAGCACAAATGTATGCCATACATTAGAAGTTATTGTGTGTTTTCACACACATTCAGTCATCCAGTCTTCACAGCATCCCTGTGAATTAAACTATGTTTCCCCATAAAAGGCATCACAATTCAGAGAGGAGATGTTATTTGCTCAAGGTCATTTAAATGGCTTGATAACATTAGGAAACCAGAATTTTTTCTCCACAAGATTTCTTTTCTTAATTCTTCCTAGTCAGAGGGCTTATTTCATTTCATTTGGAAAACTTCCTGCCAAATTAGGGCATCAAAGTAAGCGACACTAAAAGAATTATGCAATGCTTAGACCGTATCAACCTACTCTCTGTTTCATCTACATGGACAAGTCATAACAGCAGTAACGATCACATCACCTGATGAAATACACCATACTTAAGGCATGTAAAGAGACTAACCTTACTGAGACTGGGTTCAGTAGGTTGGTGGGGAAAGAAACCCTTGCAAAGATTTGAGGAGAAGAGAGGTTCAAAAGCTGAGAAACAGGGCTAGATTATTTTGATAAACTTGAGCTATCAAGTAACATACTATTTGAGAAATTAAAGGACATTTATGAGGATACATATAGAGCAAGAATCTTTGCTACTTGGGAAAAGATATGTTTGACCATACTTGGTAACAGAGAAGCAGCTAATGGAGAAAAATCCAAAGTACAAAAGAGAAAGACAATATTGTAAAGTAATTAGCCCAACTAATAAAAATAATTGGGAAAAAAATAAATAAAAAGTGGGAGAAATGAAAAAAAGAGAGGGAGAGAGAAAGACAACATCTTGATGAAGTGAGGGCCCAAAGAAGGCAGGAAATGAATTAAATACATATTGTCCTGGGCTTCCCTGGTGGCTCAGTGGTACAGAATCTGCCTGAAAATGAAGGGGACTTGGGTTCAATCCCTGCTCCGGGAAGATCCCACATGCCTTGGAGCAACTAAGTTGGTGTTCCACTACTACTAAGTCCATGTTCTGCAACTCCTGAAACCCATATGCCCTAGAGCTTGTGCTGAGCAACAAGAGAAGCCTGTGCACCACAACTAGAGAGTAGCCCCCACTAGAGAAAAGCCTGCACAGCAACTAAGACCCAGCACAGCCAAAAATAAATATAAATTTTAAAAAAATAACCAGAGTGTCCTGGGGTTAGTCTAGGAGTAAACATACCATAGAATAGGAGAAATGAAAAGGCAAAAGAAAATGTCAACTTTAATCATTGATGAACTGTGGTGTTTGAGAAGATTCTTGAGAGTCCCTTGGACTGCAAGGAGATCCAACCAGCCCATCCTAAAGGAAATCAGTCCTGAATATTCATTGGAAGGACTGATGCTGAAGCTGAAACTCCAATACTTTGGCCACCTGATGTGAAGAACTGACTCATTGGAAAAGACCCTGATGCTGGGAAAGATTGAAGGCAGGAGGAGAAAGGGAAGACAGAGGATGAGATGGTTGGATGGCATCACTGACTCAATGGACATGGGTTTGAGCAAGCTCCAGGAGTTGGTGATGGACAGGGAAGCCTGGCATGCTGCGGTCCATGGGATCGCAAAAAGTCGGACACGACTGAACTGAACTGAATCATTGAAGAAGCTTTCAATAGTCTGGTAAACCTGCTTTTATTTTAATTATCTTAATGAATATTCATAAGGAAAAATGTAAAGTGGACTTTCCTTCTCCCATCTTGAGAGTCATTTATGGAAGAGCAGAAATAGCTACAAGAGAGGATTTAAAGTTTAAGTCCAAATTTTGATACATGTCTTGACCCCAACAACATGGTGTTATCTACCTAAAAGACTTCTGATGTCTACATGAGATAAGGGACATGTATATGCTTTATAAATTACAATGATAAATATTAGTTATTTTTACTAACTACACTTTTTTGAATATGCTTAAAACTTAATAAATGCCTTTAAGCAGTAAAAAGTCATATAAAGATAAGGAAAGTGGGAATAAGAGATAGAAATGTAGCTAGAATGAGAGAGAGAGAAAGAGAGGTTGAGAGAGACAGAGAATCAGCTAAGAAAACCAACATCAATGCCAAGCAGACAAGATTCAAACTTCCATAAATTACCAGACAAATGGACACTTCTCTGAACTGACAAAATATTAGACAGGATTTCTATCAAAATCCAGTAATGCCACAGTGGAATTCTGTGTGTGTGTGTTAGTCTCTCAGTCATGTCTGACTCTTTGCGACCCCATGGACTATAGCCTGCCAGGCTCCTCTATCCATGGGATTCTCCAGGCAAGAATACTGGAGTGGGTTGCCATTTCCTACTCCAGGGATCTTCCTGCCCCTATCTTTGATCAAACTCTCAAGACGTGAGATGCCTGAGTTTCTTCAATTGGTTAAGAATATGATGCCAAAATCAGCAGAGCATGATTCTTGAACAAGATATTGCATATCTGTTTCTGGTTAACTGCATGGTTGTTCATCATTAAATCTACCCCAGAGTCTATTTTCATTCTCTTCATTACCTGGTGTATCTGTCAGTGCCGCTGGACTATGACAAAGATCCAGACCACAGCTGCTTCCTGTTACTTACCTCCTCCCATCTTTCCCCTCCAATCCCCAGCACTGTAATGAGGCCACAGCAGGTGCACCATAGAAGCACATCATGTTGAATTAAGGGGAACATCCCTTTTATTGTGTTCATAATACTTTATTTGCTGATGTTTTGATTACTGTTTAGAACACATAATAAATGTAGCCAAGTAGGCCAGTGTACTACTGGCAAATTTTTGTGTCTTATAATCTATGCTAACAACAGCAGCAATAGCAATGATATCACCCCAATTACTTGATGGCCAAACACTGTATAAACATTATCCCTCATACTTGTAATTCAGCAAGACAGGCATAATTAGCCCTGTATTACAGATGAAAACGTGTGATGCAGAAACATTAACTGCCTTTCCCATGACCACACCTGTATAAATGACATGCTCTGACCTAGGTATATATGTGTCTCAAGTCCATTCTTTTTCCATTCTGCCATGTTTTCTACCCAAAAGAGTTGAGGCTTAAATGAACTGATGGCATCTTCAGAATTACATTTTATTAAAGTTAGCTATCCAGCCATGTGAGGTATTGACTTGAGTGTCCCCCTCAAGGGGCATGGTAGCACAGGCAACTCGGGTAACACAACTGAAAGAGAATATACTGGCAAGACTCAGATCCCAAATTCCTCAGAGCCTTTCCCTCATCCCTGGTAATGGGATCTCAAGTGAAGAGTAGTATTAATCATATTCTTCAATTTATGACACATTGTAACTATTAGCTTTTGTAAAGCCTCTCTCGATTTTACATATCTTCATTCCCTTTTATCCCCAATTTGCCCTCCCCTTCTCCTCCTACCACAGACAACTGGTGTAATGGGGTTAACATACAAAATGCCTGTAAACTGTGTATCTTTCTCTGTGTGTGTCATTAATTTTTAAATTTGTGTGAGTGGTATTGAGATCTCACCTTCTTTCTTACTATTTTCACTCAATATTTTACTCTGTATAGACTTAGTCCATTTTGTCTCTCTTGCACACCCACCATAATGAACAATGAACAAAATCAAATACCTCTCACAGAAAAAAACAACAAAATGAAAATTGCAACAAATAACTTCTGTATATGGCTATGCATAGACCTGTGTGTAATTCTGTTTGGGATATTCAGCAAAACTATCAGGTCCTCGAGTATGTATATCTCTATTGTACTTTGACTAAATACCAGCAGTTTGCTTTCCAGAATGACTGCACCAGTCTAGGCACCCATCAGCAGAAGCCTTTGCTAATATATCATTTTGTCAAGTTTCCTGGATTTTAAAACGCATTTTCACTCTCCTGACAGCTCAGTTCCTAGTATTAGGTGGTAAATATTATGCCCAAGGAGGTCTCACCAACAAACTAATCAAATGATGAAGTGTTAAAAGAAAAGAAAGAAAGGGCTTCACATCACATGTTCTGCACACTTAGCACCTGGAAGAAAAACACTGACCATGTTCATCTATTGTGTTCTAATTCACACGTCAAGTATGTTCACAGGGGAACCATACAAAAGCACTCTTCCGCTTTTGTTTACATCTCTCTATCATGGTTTTGACGAAGCAAAGCTTTTTAAAAGTGTCCACGAAGGAGAAATTCATGTAATGATATCAATGATTTCGTGTATCTTTAGGTTACATCTATACAAGCTACCATTCATCACTTCCTTAGTTTACTGTGGTTTCAATTGTCAACAATGATAGGTGTTTGAAGGGTATGTCTTAATTAAAAATCAAGCTTCAACTCAAAGATATTTTCCTATCAGTTTGGAGGCAGCATGACCAAGTTTTGGTTTTACATTCTATTTTGGATACTCCCCAGAGTTTATATGGGTAGAAGCGTGTTTCTGTTACTTACTTCTATTCTATACTTCCATGCCATGCAATTACATGGTGTCTGATATGAGAAGCATTTAGTTATAGCTCCTTGTTAACATAGTAGCCAATATACCTTCCATAAACCAAGACTTGGGGTTGAATTTGCCTATTATGGAGTGTTGTTTATTCCATAAGAACGTAACTCCTTAAGAGTTGTATACACTATTACATAACCAGTGCCTTGAATCCTGAGTAAGTAGTATTAAATGATTTATTTTTCATTCAGCCTAATGGAAAAATCCTCCATAAACAACAGGAATATTCTACAAGCCCTCTTCCAAAGGCATGGGGGATTTGCACAACGAAGTCTTAACCAAAGGAATTCAGGCTAGAGGACAGCAGATTCTGGAATGACAGTCTGATCTGATTGCAACTGCTTCAGCCATATCTCAGCACTCCCCAGTAGAACCAACAGAAATGGAATAAGAATATAGGCCCAAAAATCTGGTGTCTTAGGCTCAACTGTCTTTATATGTCCCCCAAAGCCTACCTAAAAACACTTATGTTCTGCTTTATCTTACCTTACTCTTCTCTCCCCTTTGTAATAGCTATACTTTGTTCTAAAATTCAAATGATCCTAATTATTAGGAGAAATAATTATATGTGAAAGAAGAAATGACAAAAAAATTACTGAAGAACACATGGAAATGGATTTAAAAGAGCAGGGGAAAAATAGCTTAGAGAAATCTTGCCCATTGACCTCATTGTATGTATTGGTACATATGGTATTGTGGTCCAATGCCACATGAGGTCACTTCTTAATTTTTAATATTAATAGAAAAGGAAATTGCATCAGGTAGATAAATATAAACAAATACACATACAAGATGTCACATAAAACCCAAATGAACTTTTTGGACAATCCAATACACACACATACACATAGATATGTGTGTGTGTGTATGTGTGTGTGTGTATTTACATATACATGCTTCACCCAAGTATATTTAAGCATATCTAAGGAGAGGCGTGGGTTGTAATAACAGCATTACCTTTGTGATCTCAGTTTCCCCATCTGTAAAGTTAAAGCATTTTTGTAATTTTTAAGGATCCTGCAATTTTTAGTTCTCAATTCTCTGGCTGATATTAATGCTGTATATAAAAATAAAAATTCCTGATTATGCTTAAATTTCCCAAAACGCAAACTACAATCTATATCTGATTCAAACAAAAGAAGTGCTTGAAGATTAAACATTAGCCGCTATGACATTTCCCAGCATTATTAGAATTAGGTTATAAGCTGTGTAAGAAAAATTATAGGATACTGATGATTAATAACCTGTAGTGAAAAACTCCGTGGGAGCGTGTACTGTGTGAACTATTATTAGATTTTAAAGGCACTGGGGAAATCCACCTGAGAATTTGGACAGATGCCCTTGAATTCATGTGCTTAATATTAATTTTCATTCCTAAGTAGCTAGATACTGTGCTGCAGACAGAGGTCATTGGAAAGGCCCACTATTGTGTGCCAGAGTCTTCAGAGGTTAAAAATGCACCATACCTAATACTACTGAATTTGTGTGAATCAGGAAGACAAAAAGTAGGAATGGATAATGCATTTCTTATAAATAATTAATCTTTCAAGTAAAACATGTTTTATAGATGACTATACCAAAGGTAGAAGCAAAAGTCCCCTCCCTCCCAAGGAATTACAGAATTGTCACAAATATAACCATCCTTAGCTCCTATCACCTGCTAAAACTCACGGTGGATTTCACAAATGAACCAGTCTACCCACTTGAACTGTTTGGGTATCTTAGTAAAGCTAATACCAGAGCCCTGTGATGAGACATAATTCATCAACAGATCCTCATGAGTAAATGTCTACACTGAATACATGGATCTTGACAAACCATGCAGAGGTGTCATCAGCCCTGATGTGTGAGTTACTTACCTGGTTTTGGTGGTCCAGGGTGAGGCAGACAAAAGGGCTTAAGCCCTAGGATGTCTATGCTATAAACTAACAAAGGCCAGAGAGAGTGTAACGTGATGGAGGCACCCACGTTCCATGTAAAATTAACAGAGGATGCATCAAAACTCAGTCAACAAGATAAACGATATTTTAATGCAATACTTTAAAAAAATCAAAATTAATCATAAACAGGATTTTTTTAAGTGCTAAACTTTGAAATATGACTCCTGTACCATTTTTAATTCCACATCTTAGGTAAACGCCTCCCTCGCCCAGCTTCCAGTCCTATGTGCTCAGTCGCTCACTCATGGCCGACTCTTTGTGACCCCATGGACTGTAGACCATCAGGCTCCTCTTTCCATGGAATTTTCTAGGCAAGGATACTAGAGTGGGTTGTCATTTCCTTCTCCAGGTTCCAGCCCTAATATCATGCCTAAAGTGAATGTTTAATGCTAACTGAAGTCTGAGTCTCAAGATTTTTCCCTCATTTGCTGCTAAGCTATACAGATATAACACTTGCATAAAATACTCATTAAAAATCCCTCTTGATAAAATGAGACTACATACTCTATGGGAATTATTTTAATCCTAATTTCACTAAAATTGCTACAAGGTTAGTTTGCAACACTTTTTTTTTCTTCAAATAAATAGCACTTGAAGAGATTATGAGATATAAAGTACTCCTAAAACCGTCATGATGGGAGGGATTGGGGGCAGGAGGAGAAGGGGACGACAAGAGGATGAGATGGCTGGATGGCATCACCGACTCGATGGACATGAGTTTGAGTAAACTCCTGGAGTTGGTGATGGATAGGGAGGCCTGGCGTGCTGCGATTCATGGGGTCGCAAAGAGTTGGACATGACTGAGTGACTGAACTGAACTGAAAGAACAACATTTTGATCAGGCAAGTAAAAGCAAATTGGAAACACTCTATATGTATTTGAAATCTTTGTGTTTCAAAGAATGCTTGGGACATTCAGCAGCACTGATGAGGGAAGAAAGATGATCAATTCCAGCAATGCTTGGTCCTAGGTGTGATATTTCTACATGGCCAGTCAGAAGAAAGGGATGTAGAATAACCAACAAATGGACAAGGCTTAATGTGCCTGCATATTGGCATCACTCATAGATTTGATTATACTTTCACAAAAGACATCAATTTTGCTATCTACACATGTCTGGAAAGAACCCTTGATTTCAGATTCCAAACTGTTGCTCTTTATTCTCAGAAATAGACTTGAAGGAAAGAACAACAAAAAGGAGTAACACTTGCATAAACTGAACTCTAGTATTGAATTAACAATGGCATTCTAAGGGTAGTAATGGAATGAATAAAATGCTATAGGGGCACCAGCGGTGGGTGAAAAGTTCTTCAATGGTGGGAAAAATGAAATCAGGAAAGATGTTGGAGACATGATAAATGAAATAGGCCTTAAAAGGTGCACAGGGATTCTCCAGAGGAAAGAGGGGGGTTCAAGGCAGAGGCAACCACATCAAAAATAAGAGTTTATGATGACATGATCTTCTTTGCTTTTCTGTCAAAGAGCTAAGATGAAGGACCATGACACTCAATGCAATGTAGGAAATTCAAGGAAGAGTAAGACAGCATAGACAAAATAGCACAAAGAAGTGGGAGGAAAGAGAGAAAACATCCAGCTTGAATTTTACACAGTGGATCAAGAACAGCATCACAGGGGAGCAAACACCAGAGCTGAACACTGAGAGGTGATGGAACGTGAGTGTGCACAGATGATAACCGGAGTCAGAGGCACACATGATGTTAAAGCAGCAAAGAGTTGTTTGGTTTGGACATGACATGTATGAAAAGGAATAATGAGAGAGAATGTGAGAACCTTAGCTGGAGACCGGAGAGCTGAGGACAGCAAAGTCCAGATTTGTATTTTTAGGCAGTAATTAAATGGCAATGTCAGACACTGGTGGTTTTGAAACAAGGGTGTGATCACAATTGTGCTTTGATAGATAAATCAGACCACAGAGTGTAAAATGGAATTAAGGGAAGAAAGACCAAAGGCAAGGAGACAAGGAAAGAGACTTTAAAAGTTCTACTAGGATTGCTGGATCCAGCAATCCCACTTCTGGGCATACACACCGAGGAAACCAGATCTGAAAGAGACACGTGCACCCCAATGTTCATCGCAGCACTGTTTATAATAGCCAGGACATGGAAGCAACCTAGATGCCCATTAGCAGACGAATGGATGAGGAAGCTGTGGTACATATACACCATGGAATATTACTTAGCCATTAAAAAGAATTCATTTGAATCAGTTCTAATGACATGGATGAAACTGGAGCCCATTATACAGAGCGAAGTAAGCCAGGAAGATAAAGACCATTATAGTATGCTAACACATATATATGGAATTGAGAAAGATGGTAACGATAACCCTATATGCAAAACAGAAAAAGAGACTCAGATGTATAGAACAGACTTGTGGACTCTGGGAGAAGGCGAGGGTGGGATGTTTCAAGAGAACAGCATTGAAACATGTATATTGTCTAGGGTGAAACAGATCACCAGCCCAGGTTGGGTGCATGAGACAAGTGCTCGGGCCTGGTGCACTGGGAAGACCCAGAGGGATCGGGTGGAGAGGGAGGTGGGAGGGGGGATCGGGATGGGGAATACATGTAAATCCATGGCTGATTCATTTCAATGTATGACAAAAACCACTGCAATGATGTAAAGTAATTAGCCTCCAACTAATAAAAATAAATGAAAAAAAAAATAAAAGTTCTACTAGGGAACTCCACCTTAATTCAGGACATGATCCTTTAAGACAAGTTGAATCTATCTTCAGGAAACTCTGTGTTGCAAGTAGTGCTGGCATGAAAACCTTACCAGAAGAAATCCCTGCCCTTTAATCCACTCTCAATTCCTAGCCCTAAGTCGGAGCCAGTGCTCTAGCCTTTAGTTGATATAGTTGCTTGATGTGCACGTCATCATTTCTGTTTATCATATACCTGTTCTTTAGTAAGCATTGTCAGGTGCCTAGCATTGTCTACATGTGGAATTCAAAATGGTTTCCATCTCTGTGGGTAGCCCTCTGGCTATTGGTCCAACTGACTCAAATGTCAGCATGACTTTTGAAGGTTCTCCACTGGCTTACAGGTTGAAATTCAAGCTTCTTGGCTAGAGATACAAAAGGCTCTGGGACCTGGCCCTTGGTGGAATCTCCAGCTTCAATTTTCATCAGTCTCTGACCCACAATTTACGTTCCAGCAACACGAAAACAAATGTAGTTCCGTCTTCACAAAGCCCTTATCTTTGCCTCATAACTCACATTGTGCAATACCTAACTCTCCCTTTCTCTAACCAAGTGAGGCTCCTTTTGGTGTACTTCCTCAGTGAAGTCTTCCCTCACAGGTGACTTCAGATTCATGTACCAGTATGCACCATTGGATGCAATGTCATGGATGGTCTGATAGAAGAAGACTGGTCTTAATGCAGTGAAGAAAACAGACTGTGAGCTTGCTTCCTCCTGAGATTATGAGACAAGAGAAACTGGATAATAGCCTTGGCATTTCCTCCTACCTGCCTGCTCCTTTGAGTCAGTCCTGCCAATGATCTGTTGTGCTGTCATGAACAAAGGTTGCTTCATCTCACCTGCTACCCTAGGGGACAGTCTTAGACTTTTTATTAAGGCTTCAGCAAAGAATCACAGCAAGTTTTTGGTTTTTTAGAATCACAGCAAGTTTTTTGTTTTTTTTTTGTTTTTGTTTTTTAGGAAGCTGAGTTGATTAAACCATTCCCGACTCTGCACCTTACACTTCATCATTGTGACATGAAGACTCAAAAGCATTTTTCACCCAGGGCTAACCCTTTTTTTTCTCTTTTATCTTCGTCCCTTGGATCCCAATTCACTGTCAATAGTTCTAGTATTTAAATGTGGACCAGGAGTCTATTTGAATTTAACACAAACATTTTAATGGTAGAAAATCTGGAAAACACAATACTATGCAATGAATGTCTCTGTCTTCTGAGTGTCTGAGTGTTGTGTATGTGTGCAAATACTTACATGGAATTATGTAGTCACATAACTCCATTCTTAGAGCAATATTCTGTACTTCATTTTAAATTTGCAATTTGAATTTTTATGAACACTTAGTCTTATAAACACTTGAAATGTACTAGTCTGTACATACTGGTTCTCAATTTTCACTTCTACAATGTTGTCCAAACATAGACTTATGGAAATTTAGAATGGCAAGCGACTCAGAAATTTAGTCCAAATTTTTCACTTTATGTATATGGAAACTGAGGCACAGATCAAAGAAGTGACTTGAAAGTCACACAATTAGTTGCTTAGCAACGGCAAAACTTAACATTTATCTCCTGCTATGTAGCCTCCCTGTTGTGCCCAAACCACTACTGCCACCAATTAAGCACTGTGCTAACCAAAAGAGAATGAAACCACAAATAATTTCCCTCAAAGGGCTAGTTCTCCTATCCCATAAAAATGGTTTGTAAATCCTGTTACTCTTATGTGCTAATTTTCCAATATTATGTACTAAATTTCCAATATCACCTCTCCGCTAGGATGACTTTCTCAGACCTCACAGGGCCAGTTAGTCACCTTTAACAACATATTGTAATTTTCTCTGTTTATGTCTTACTCTACCTTCCTAGTCTATGAAATATTTGAAGCCAAGGGCCACATTTCATATATGTCACCATGGCCATATATTCAATTCCTCTAGATGTTGTAATAAATTTTCACAAACCTAGTAGCTTAAAACAACAGAATTTTATTCTCTCACAGTTCTGGAGGTCAAGATTCTGAATTCAGTCTTACTGGGCCAAACTCAAGGTGTTAGACAGACCCTACTCCTTCCAGAGGCTCTTCTGTGCCTTGCTGCTGCCAGCATCACTTGGCTTGTGTTCACATCACTCCAGTTTCTGTACTTCTGGTCACACTGTCTTCTCCTCTTCTGTTTATGTCTAATCTCCCTCCACCTCCCACTTCTAAGGATACATATGGTTGTAGTTAGGACCCATCTAAACATACTTGACTTAATCTCAACTACAAAGTAGTCTGTCTGTTTTTGGCCACATAAAGTGACAATCAGTTTCCAGAGACTGGGACATGGGGAATATCTTTGGAGAGGTGTCATTATTCAGCTTGCTGAAACCTCCACTTCAAGATTAGGATCTGACTCATAGCACAAAGAGTTTATATTCACATAGTTCTTTGGGTACTTAGCATATCTTTAAACCACAGTTTACAGAATCAAGCTTCTCCATTTGGCCTTTCCAGTGTAAGGAAAGCATTTACAATCAAGATGAGATGCAGCCAGAGATTCAGATCTCAGATACCTAGGTAATGAACTGATTTCACAGCTTAAATACAGTTAACTTTGGTTATGATAACAGTTTGGAATAAAGAATATTTATTTCCTACTGATTATAAAATCACTGCTTGCATATTATAGAATATTAAGGGGAAAAAAAAGAAGGAAAAAATATAAACTAAAAAAAATCACCTGTAATTCCTTTACCTATAGATAATCACTGTTAACATCATGTTTATTTCCAATACATGATATATATGTATACATAAATAAGCATGCTTAAACAAATACATTTTACATTTGGTATATGTATCCCTAATATTGTAAATTATACTATTTCATATACAGTAATAGACATCAGTTCAGTTCAGTTCAGTCACCCAATCATGTCCGACTCCTTGCGACCCCATGAACTGCAGCACGGCAGGCCTCCCTGTCCATCACCAACTCCCGGAGTCTACCCAAACCCATGTCCGTTGAGTCAGTGATGCCATTCAACTATCAGAGGACAGAGTAATAGACATATATATCATATTTTCTTAGATGGTTTTATACCATATTATGTGGAACATTTCTGTAGCCTAATTTTACCCACTAGGCATATCATTAGCATTTTCCCATGTCATTAAAAATTCTTTGTAAACATCATTTTAGTAGATGCATAATGGTCCATCATGTGGATGTACCATAATTTACTTTACCATCCCCTTAATGTTAGGCAATTGGGCTGCTCATAAATGACTTTTTATACCACTGAATTATAAAATAAATGAGAGGCACCTATCAAAGTCAAGCCAGTATTGGTGCAAGTTGATGAGTTTATTTTCAAAGACTGGGAAACATATGCTTCCATATAGCCACACTTAATACAGAGTGTTGAAGTACTGATATTTAGACCATGTTCCAGCATGGCTTTGCCCCCACTATCTAACAGTGTAGTACCTATGGTCCAGTGCTCTGCAGCATATGTTTATCAAGAGCCAGAGAGTATGAGATGGGCAAAGATGTGTGGCAAGTCAGGAAGAGTTTAGAAAGTTACAACCTGAAATACTTCCCTTGGAAGATAAAGCCCAATCCAGGTCCGGATATGAGCCAGAAAAGGCATGGGGTATCCATAAGGCAAGTGAAGTTAGATGAGGAGGTGGCCACTGAGTGGCTTAGTTGCCTCCAGCAGGCCTGGGTAGATGCAAGAATATTGAGAGCTAGATGGGAGGTAGAAAGAATAAGCTTCAGATTTTTATACCTGAAGGGCCAGAGTTTAGCAGTTTCCCCCTTATGCATGGTTTCCCTTTCTATGGTTTCAGTTTCAACTGTGGCCCAAAATATTAAACGGAAAATTCCAAAAAGAAACAATCAGTTTTAGAATGCACACCATTCTGAGTATCTTGATGTAGTAGCTCCACCCACCATGGGCATGAATTATCTCTTTGGCCAGTGGGTCTTCCCCATTATTCAGTTAGCAGCTGGCTCAGATAACAGATTGACTGAAGCAGCATCAGCAGTGCTTGTGTTCAAGTCACCCTTATTTTACTTAAGAATAGCCTGAAAGCACAAGAGTAGTGATGTGCACAGATTGAATATTATCTTCCTGTGCCAATTTATAAATTAAACTTTGTCATAGGTATGTATGTATAGGAAAAGTGACAGTATATAAGTGTGGAGTTTGGTACTCTACACAGTTTCAGGTATCCACTGAGGGGGATCTTGGAAGGCATCTCCCACTGAAATAGAGAGAACCACTGTAATTCTTTCAGGCAGGGAGATAAGGTTTGTGTTTTTGTGCTTGCTTCTATGCACATCAACTTTCTATCCCCTGTATCCTTTTCAAAGTCTTAAAGAAACTGACCTGACTTCTCATAAATTCAGTATTTAAGAGCTTCCTATGTGCTAGGTTCCATGTCAGTGCTTTTATTATACATCATCTCTTAGCATCTTCCATCAATCCTATGACAGAGCGTCCTTATGTTACACATAAAAGTAACTGATGTTCAGCAAGGTTAAGCACAACTCAAGATTGTTCAATCAAGATGAACAAGCTCAGGAATCCACTGGCATTCCAGGGGTTAGAACTTGGCACTTTCACTGCTGAGGGCCCACGTTCAATCCCTGATCAGGGAACTAAGATCCCTCAAGTCATACCGTGTGGTTAAAAAAAAAAAAAAAAAGTTGTGCAGGTCTCCAAAACTGTGCTCTTAAGTCCTCTACCTCATTCTCATCCTAGGTTTCTGGGCTCATTTCAAGATATTCTAGTTCTAAGATTCCAGTTGGTACCTAAACAAAGCACTTCATAAATATGTGTCTTTGGGTACACAGAAAAAGCTGGGGCTGGAAAAACAATTCAAACTTATGACTCCCTCCCAGTGAATTAATTTCATCATAAGCACTCAGGGGTCATTTTCTTTCAATCTCCTGGTGCTTGCGTAGAATCTTTAAAACACACAGAACAGTCACTCTGAGTTTTACTGCTAGTGGAACTCTAATTATATGAAAGGAACATGAAATTTAAGAGATATAAAATTAGAGATAAAGATGTCTTTAAATAGTATAACTCAGCATTGAAAGATTGGGAAAGAACTTTGAATGTCAGAGCATTAACAAATACCCTTGATATATTAAGGCAGGAAATTCATTGCTTTAAAGTTTAAATGATTTCTTTTGTTGGGGCCCAGGGCAGGCTGCCCCAAATATGCCTCAATGGCATATTGATTATTTTAAATTAATGTTACTTAAGGAAAGACTGATGCAAGAGGAACACTCTGACCCCCCTTGCTGTCTTCCTGGACACATGAAGTGAATCTCCCATGTCAAAGGTGCTCTCCCTGCATCTGAGCTAGAAGGACACCCTTAGCACCAGAGACGAAGAACTGGGGGCTAGAAGCCTGTAGAAACAAGCCTTGTCACTTTAACTGACTACCCCAAGCCCAAACTCTGTTCAGATTCTTCACTAACTCAGCACCCAAAATCTGTGTCTCTTTGTCCTGTCAACTTTATTGTTTCTTTGTTTGAAAAGTAAAAATGCTGTTTGCTTTGGCCACCTTGTAAGACCCATTTCTATTATACCTCTATGTACTCGAATTAAAAATTGTTTCTTTTTCTATTAATCTCTCTTTTGTTAATTTCCTTATCATATGCAAAACTCAAGAGGAGGAGAGAGGGAAATTTCCCCTCCCTGACACTACTGAAATGGAGCAGGACCCTATGGTCCTTGCCACCCACCTCCCATGTCCTCGGCCTGCCTTTTGTCTGTAGAAAACTTTAGTCAAAGAATAAGTTTAACCAGAAAAGTGAGAAATGTGGAAACAAAGGAAAACAAAGGAAGTTGAATAATAACAATGTAGTAATTAAGCATAGTCAAAGACCTTTAGTTCCTTCTCAAGGGCTATAGACAATATTCTGAGTCATATCCTGTGAGCACAGTTTGAAACACCAGGTGAAGTTAACTACATGATGACTGGACTGTACCCACGACAAAGCTGCCACAATTCCAAGAACTGGCCTCAAAGAAATGGGAACAAATGGACCCTGGAACTGAAGATTAACTGTACCTAAAACAACCAAGATGATGCTGGTCAGACCACCAATGACCAATTTGAAGATGACTGTCAGAGCTGACTGTGCTGTTTCTGCATATAGCCCTCTTTTTCTGTTTACAAAAGCTCTTGCTCCACTGGTTCCAATGTGTGGGGAGGGAGTCGGCCTTTGGACAGATGTCCACCACCCTCCCCTCCCCCCAGTTGCTGGCATCTGAAATAAAGCAAACTTTCCTTTCCACCAACCTGGCCTGTTTATTGGCTTTTGAGTGGCAACAGCCAGATTCCACACACACTTTTGGTAACACTATCTTTCTCACAATCAATGGTCACCCACTCATAACATTATGTTTAATACCAGCCACAGTGACAATGTTGATTATTCATGTTAATAAATTATATATCACTGAGTAGGAGTCATCTGAATTAATTTCCTTTGGTCCTGAACCAGTTTTGCCTAGACATTCCAAAACTTGGCCAAGTTTTTATATTTTCTTCATACTTAAACTTGTTTTCCCATAAGTCTTACTTTGTAGACATGTGATTTCAGTTCTGTTCATTCAATGCAATTAGTCTTTCTCTACCAGGAATGCCTTTTACCAGTATACAAAATCATTCACAAATATTCTCTTCAACATTCCCATTGACAGGAAATTCATTAAATCTTGGTGTGATCTATTACATCTTTCAGCACTTACAATGTTTAGAAAAGCTTTCTTATCCTTATTTTGATCAAAATTCATCCCCCAAAGCTTTCGTTGTTTTTAATTATAGTTTTATCAGATGAACTCTCAGAGAAAAGTCTAATTTTTCTCCCACAAGTTTCAAAACACTGAGATTATAATATTACAACACTCTGGTACTGATACAAAATAATTAATAATGATAACTAATCATTAGATAGTGCTTACTGTATGCCAGGAAGTATTCTGACTTTTTACATATATTAACACATTGTAGTAGTCTCAACAACCCTACCTCTTAGATTCTATTATTATTCTCATTTTATGGAGAGGAAATTGACACTGAGAGAGAATAGGTAACTTGCCAAAGGTCATGCTATTAATGAGTAGGGGAGCCAAGATTCAAATAGGTTCTATGTTTGAGGCCACTGGACTATATACATATGAAAACTGATTTATATTATGTTATACTAGACCAGATTACATTATGTTATGATATGTGAGTTAATTATCACACAGTCTAAAGAGTTGGATGTAAAGCATGGATTAAAGAGTAAGGCATCAAGTCATTAAGGAATATAAAACACAGGTAAATATATATTTCTGATCTCCCTCCACCATCACAGTTCTCAGAATCTAGGCTAGGTTCTAAGGGGAAAAATTAGAATATCCATTTCTGGATAAATGTACAGGTACTGACACTCAAGTATACCAGTCAACAGTACAACGTATTTGCTCACACTTTCCAAATATATTTTTATCATCCCATGCTTAAATATTCAGTCAACCAAAGGACAACAGACATTTGAGAAAATTCTTCCAAGAAAAGATAGAGACCTTAAGAAATGAACATAAGAAAACATGAAGAAGAAAGAGATAATTTAAGGAGCAGAAGTCATCATTAACAATCTCAGATAAATAAGATAAAATATTAAAACCATAAAGTTAGGCAAGATGTTATTTAAAAATAAATATTGCCCCACAAAAGAAAATCATCTTCTAAATAAAAAATATGATTTCAGATTTAAGAAAAAAATCTTGGTAGAAACTGGGCAGTAAAATCAGTATGTCATGTAGAAAGTGGAAGTTAAAGATCAGTGACATAGTGCCATCAAACTTCTCAACAGCATTATTGGAAGCTAACTGATAAAGGATCAATGCCATTGAAAGAGAGAAATGACATTAACTTAGAATTCCACAGAAAGAAAAAATATCAATCAACTGTGTGAGGAAAATAAGTATATTTTCAGATATGCAACGGCTTCAAATTAAACTTCCTTGAACTTAAAAAAAGTCTATTTTTATAGGAGAATTTTCTATATCAAAATGAAGGAGGAAACAAAAAAGAAAGAAAGATGAGATCCAGCAAACAGGAAATCTAAGTCTGGAAAGTTCCAGCATCCTTGGACCTTATATGTCACTCAATTTGGTCCCCTTAAATATAAGTCAGACCACTTTTCTCCTGATTAACACACTGTAGTGTCTTCCTATTGCACTTACAAGCAGATAAAAATTTTTTTTTCACCTATTTCTCTACCCTCCTTCTGTCTCTCAATGTTGTAGACATTTTGACCTTTGATCAGGACCCTGAATACGTGAATGGCTTCTAGCTGTAGGGTTTGCAATCTATTTTTTCTTCCCTGGCATGTTTTCCCCTCTGATCTTCACAGAGCTGTAACCTTCTTTTCATCCAGCTCCAATACCAAATACCATGTCCTTAGACTCTTCAACTGTTTATTTATAATTGTATCAATGCCATCCTTTATCATCCTTACATTGTATCATTTTTCTTCAGTCTTTACCATTACTTGACATTATTTTATTTATTCATTTATTTTAATAATTGTTTTTCTACCCTTCTATAATGTAACTTCCAGGAGAGCAGGGGTTCTAATTTATTCCTTGATCAACCCCTATTGCACAATCGGTTCCTAAAACATGTCAGGTGCTCCATTAAATATTTGTGGCATAAATCAAATTTACCAAGATGTTATTAATGTGTGTTTTTTTTTTTTTTGAGCACAAGGCATGGATAATCTCTTTACACCTTTTAGTAGGTTCTAAAATTTCTATAAGCATTTACTACTTCCATAATTTACAAAAGAACCAAAGAATTTCCCTGGTGGTCCAGTGGTTACGAATCTGCCTTGCAATGCAGTGTACACTGCAGTTTGATCCCTGGTCGGGGAGGGTCTCACATACCATGGAGTAACTAAGCCTCTGCACCACAACTACTGAGGCTGCGCTCGAGAGCCCTTGAGCCACAACCACTGAGACAACATTAAGGCTCCCTGTGGATGAACACTGCCTCTAACAAATTCTCCTGAGAGCTGGCACAGAGGAACAAAGAGAATGTTGTTGTGGCTTCACATCTCAGAATCCCGGTCTGTTTGATTAGCCACCAAAATGCAATTTGGCCCTTGCATCTTCCATCTCTGGTGGAAATCAGAGACAATATTCTCACTCATCACAAACCCAAACTCTCAGGACATTGAAGAAAACAAAAAGAAAATCTCATCTGGTCTTACACAGGGTACCTACAGCAAAGTTTGTCTAAACATGTTGGTCTGGTGGGAACCACGAGCTTACAAATCTCTGAGGCCAGCTTGATCAACAGGGTCTTAGGGTTAATGGCTGTGTTCTACCCTACAGTTTGCCTCCTTATGACAAATCTCACACACAACAACAACAGCAACAACAAAAACAGAGACAAAGGAAAACAAAGACCATCTTGAGAGGAAGGAAAACAACAGTACTCATAACAAATCTTTACCAGAGTCAGTATACTTGAGAAAGAACCTTCAACAAATATTTTCTCCTACTAATATAAATTTAGAAAGAGAAAATGACTCATCATTCTTTCTTCCTTCAGAGCCTGCAGCAGAGATTGGAGAGATTGTCATGGTAAGAACTCTTACCTTCTGTTGATTCCTGTCAAAGGTCCCAGGATCTCTCAGCTGCAGCATCTCAAAACCAGCAGTGTCCAGCCAGTGGAGAGGCCTACACTGGGCGCCAAAACTGTAGGAAAGGAAATATTTTTCATTTTTGCTTTCTAGGATCTTTGACTGGTCTAGTAAGCAAAACAGATTAACAAGAGAAAAACAAATTTTGTACGTATGGGATGCTCAAAGACAGGAGACCCAAAGACAGGCAATTGAGGTTTATATGCCATACAGAGTTAAGGAGAAGGGGTAGGGACTTGGGCTTCAATGGGGAAGAAAACAATGTACAGGAAGATGAGAAGAGCAAATGTTTGGTAAACAGATGTTTGTTTGGCCATACAGACAAGTCTTTCTGATATTAAATGTCATCACTGACATTCACTATCTTCCTGCTGTGGGCCTTCTACCTGTATTCTTTTCGGCAATTAAGGGAGAGCTAAAGAGCTTTCCCTGAATCTGTGAGATCACCATTGTTTTCAGCTCAAAACAATCCACATGCTGAAGTGGCACATTTTGGGTCATATACACTAGTCCCTGGGGAAAGGAAATTGAAAAACCTCTCAAAAGAAAAAAAAAAAAAAAAAACCCAAAAACCATATATTATGACCCAAGGATTCAGAAAACACATTAAAACAAAGATGAGATACAAGCTGAAAAGTGAAAGTCACTCAGTTGTGTCCGATTTTTTGCAACCCCATGGACTGTAGCTCACCAGACTCCTCTGTCCATGGAGTTCTCCAGGCAAGAATACTGGAGTGGGTAGTCATTCCCTTCTCCAGGGGATCTTCCCAACACAGGGATTGAACCCATGTCTCCTGCATTTCAGGTGGATTATTTATCATCTGAGCCACTGGGAAGCCCAAGATACAGGCTATGATCCATTAATTTAAACATTAATCCGTAGTACTAGTAGGAACTTTGAGAAGGGTAAAGGGCAAAGAAGTCAGTACTCTTTTATATTACTTTTGGAAAGCAATTTGAAAATAAGTATGAATAATCCCGAAGTTCGTTATTGCATTTGACCTGGTAGTTCCATTTTTGGAAATTTATCCTAAAGATAAATTTACACACACACATACATACACAGACACACACACACACACACACACACACACACATATATACACACACAAGGAGATAATTTAAAATCTCTTAAAACTGTAAAAACCTCAATGTTCAATAGTATAGTATGGCCAATGAAATATTATAGAGCCATTGAAAGCAATTACTTTGAAAAATACAGCAACATGGGGGAAATCTTGTGATATAGTGCCAACTAAGAATCTCCATGTGGCTGAAAATGTAAAGAGAAAAGAAAGGTTAGGGTGTGTGTGTGTGTGTGTGTGTGTGTGTGTTGGGAGGCATGACAAAAGCTGTTGAAGATTCTTACAACCAATGAAAAAGGGTCTTGAATGCAATGAGATACAAAAAGAAGACAGTGTGGTGGTATTAATATATTTGAAGCCTATGTGAAAATTTGATGTATCTTGCAGAAATATCAGTTTTATATAAATAGTATAAGGAAAAGGGTTATGTTCAATTGACAAGTAGAGTGTGGAATCCACATTCATTACAAAGATAAATTTTGAAACTTCAAAGAAAATTGAAGTTCTTCCCAACAACTGAGCTCATGGGAGTATGTGTTCATACTCTTTCTTAGGGAGAAATGTCTCAGTTATACCATTTAAGACGTAAAACAGTCAGGAGAGTAGGAAGTCAGTGACAAATTTTAAGAAATAAAATAGCATGCTGAAACGTATGCTTCAAAAATATACTCAAGCAGTGTAGGTTAGGTAGAAGCCACATGTAGGCTCTCCAGTGAGGAGATTGTTGTGACTGTCCATTTAGAGATAGGGGACTTGAGCCAAGAAGGTGTGAGAGTAGTCATGAATGAGAGAAGATGGATGTGGGAGAGATGTCAAAGATACAATCATGATTTTTAATATGCAATTAGGGGAGATAGCTGAGAGGAAATGATCCGACGTAGCTCTGATGGTGTCATTTTCCTCCTTCAAAGCTCTCGATCACTTTTTCTTTTCTGGCTTGTAGTAATAACTTTATTTTTTTGGTCATTTTATTTATTTATTTTTTTAAACCAACTCGTCTGCAAGAAGTTATAAATCAGAGAAATCATCATTGGTCACATAACTGACAAAGGTTCACATTTACCATTTAGCCATTTTCAATGACAGTTCAACCAAAGACAACAATGTTTAAACAAATAGAATTTCTTAAACATTTCAGCAACGTCCTTTGAAATTTTCTTTGCAAGTCTAAAGAAGGATTGGTGTCTACCTCTTGCAAATACAGGATAGTTATAGCAGTAGTATTGGTATTATTGTCATTACTAATATTGCCAGTTAAGCTGTTTGGTCCAACCAGGGTGACAAGGACAAATGGCATTTGGTGGCAGCAGTGTGCCAGGCTCAGTGAAAGATACGGGGTCTTAACAGATGAGCAAGATATGGCCCACAACCTGTTAGTTCTATGTTCTTTACCAGAACCTCCTGTCGTAAAATAACTCCTGCAAATAGCTCATTGTCTCTGCTAATTCTACTATTATTAGCCTGACTGTAATCCAACATCATACACTTAAATAAACCAATCAGAGAAGCATGGAGAATAAAAATATAAAAGGATAAATTTACTGAAAGTATTTTTTATTTTTTGAGAGTGTATTTTTTAAATACAGAAATTAATACTTTACATATTTCAACTTATAGGATTCTGCCATATATATATATATATATATATATATATATATATATATATAATTTATTTTAATTGGAGGCTAATTACTTTAAAATATTGTGGTGGTTTTTGCCATACATTGACATGAATCAGCCATGGGTGTACATGTGTTCCCCATCCTGAATCCCCCTCCCACCTCCCTCCCCATCCCATCCCTCAGGGTCATCCCAGTGCACCAGCCCTGAGCACCCTGTCTCATGCATCGAACCTGGACTGGCAATCTGTTTCACATATGGTAATATACATGTTTCAATGCTATTCGCTCAAATTATCCCACTCTTGCCTTCACCCACAGAGTCCAAAAGACTGTTCTATACATCTGTGTCTCTTTTGCTATCTCACATATAGGGTCATTGTTACTATCTTTCTAAATTCCATATATATGTGTTAATATACTGTATTGTGTTTTTTCTTTCTGACTTACTTCACTCTGTATAATAGGCTCCAGTTTCATCCACCTCATTAGAACTGACTCAAATGTATTCTTTTTAATGGCTGAGTAATATTCCATCATGTATATGTACCACAGCTTTCTTATCCATTTGTCTGCCGATGGACATCTAGGTTGCTTCCATGTCCTGGCTATTATAAACAGTGCTGTGATGAACATTGGGGTACACGTGTCTCTTTCAATTCTGGTTTCCTCAGTGTGCATGCCCAGCAGTGGGATTGCTGGGTCATATGGCAGTTCTAGTTCCAGTTTTTTAAGGAATCTCCACACTGTTCTCTATAGTGGCTGTACTAGTTTGCATTCCCACCAACAGTGTAAGAGGGTTCCCTTTTCTCCACACTCTCTCCAGCATTTATTGTTTGTAGACTTTTTGATAGCAGCCATTCTGACTGGTGTGAGATGGTACCTCACTGTGGTTTTGATTTGCATTTCTCTGATAATGAGTGATGTTGAGCATCTTTTCATGTGTTTATTAGACATCTGTATGTCTTCTTTGGAGCAATGTCTGTTTAGTTATTTGGCCCATTTTTTGATTGAGTCGTTTATTTTTCTGGAATTGAGCTGCAGGTGTTGCTTGTATATTTTTGAGATTAATTCTTTGTCAGTTGCTTCATTTGTTATTATTTTCTCCCATTCTGAAGGCTGTCTTTTCACCTTGCTTATAGTTTCCTTCATTGTGCAAAAGCTTTTAAATTTAATTAGGTCACATTTGTTTATTTTTGCTTTTATTTCCATTACTCTGGGAGGTGGGTCATAGAGGATCCTATATCAGAGAGTGTTTTGCCTATGTTTTCCTCTAGGAGTTTTATAGTTTCTGGTCTTACATTTAGATCTTTAATCCATTTTGAGTTTATTTTTGTGTACAGTGTTAGAAAGTGTTCTAGTTTCATTCTTTTACAAGTGGTTGACCAGTTTTCCCAGCACCACTTGTTAAAGAGATTGTCTTTTCTCCATTGTATTATTCTTGCCTTCTTTGTCAAAGATAAGGTGTCCATAGGTGTGTGGATTTATCTCTGGGCTTTCTGTTTTGTTCCATTGATCTATATTTCTGTCTTTGTGCCAGTACCATACTGTCTTGATGACTATAGCTTTGTAGTATAGCCTGAAATCAGGGAGGTTGATTCCTCCAGTTCCATTCTTCTTTCTCAAGATTGCTTTGGTAATTTGAGATTTTTTTGTATTTCCATACAAATTGTGAAATTATTTTTTCTAGTTTTGTGAAAAATACCATTGGTATCTTGGTAGGTATTGCATTGAATCTACAGATTGCTTTGGGTAGTATACTCATTTTCACTATATTGATTCTTCCAATCCATGAACATGGTATATTTCTCCATCTATTTGTGTCATCTTTGATTTCTTTCATCAGTGTTTTATAGTTTTCTATATATAGGTCTTTTGTTTCTTTAGGTAGATTTATTCCTAAGTATTTTATTCTTTTCATTGCAATGGTGAATGGAATTGTTTCCTTAATTTCTCTTTCTGTTTTCTCATTGTTAGTGTATAGGAATGCAAGGGAGTTTTGAGTGTTAATTTTATATCCTGCAACTTTACTATATTCATTGATTAGCTCTAGTAATTTTCTGGTGGAGTCTTTAGGGTTTTCTATATAGAAGATCATGTCATCTGCAAACAGTGAGAGTTTTGCTTCTTCTTTTCCAATCTGGATTCCTTTTATTTCTTTTTCTTCTCCGATTGCTGTGACTAAAACTTCCAAAACTATGTTGAATAGTAGTGGTGAGAATGGGCACTTTTCCTGAATTTAGACGAAATTCTTTCAATTTTTCACCATTGAGGATAATGCTTGCTCTGGGTTTGCCATATATAGCTTTTATTATGTTAAGGTATGTTCCTTCTAGTCTTGCTTTCTGGATGGTTTTTTTTTTTTTTTTTTCATAAATGGATGTTGAATTTTGTCAGAAGGCTTTCTCTGCATCTATTGAGATAATCAAATGGTTTTATATCTTTCAATTTGTTAATGTGGTGTATTACACTGATTGATTTGCAGATATTAAAGAATCCTTGCATCCCTGGGACAAAGCCCACTTGGTCATGATGTACAATCTTTTAAATATGTTGTTGGATTCTGTTTGCTAGAATTGTGTTAAGGATTTTTGCATCTATGTTCATCAGTGATATTGGCATGTAGTTTTCTTTTTTGTGGCATCTTTGTCTGGTTTTGGTATTATAGTGATGGTGGCTTCATAGAATGAGTTTGGAAGTTTACCTTCCTCTGCAATTTTCTGGAAAAGTTTGAGTAAGGTAGGTGTTAGCTCGTCTCTAAATTTTTGGTAGAATTCAGCTGCAATGCCATCTGGTCCTGGGCTTTTGTTTGCTGGAAGATTTCTGATTACAGTTTTGATTTCTGCACTTTTGATGGGTCTGTTAAGATTTTGTATTTCTCCCTGGTTCAGTTTTGAAAAGTTATAGTTTTCTAAGAATTTGTCCATTTCTTCCAAGTTGTCCATTTTATTGGCATATAGTTGCTGATAGTAGTCTCTTATGATCCTTTGTGTTTCTGTGTTGTCTATTGTGATTTCTCCATTTTCATTTCTAATTTTGTTGATTTGATTCTTCTCCCTTTGTTTCTTGATGAGTCTGACTAATGGTTTGTCTATTTTATTTATCTTCTCAAAGAACCAGCTTTTAGCTTTGTTGATTTTTGCTATGGTCTCTTTTGCTTCTTTTGCATTTATTTCTGCCCTAATTTTTATGATTTCTTTCCTTCTACTAACCCTGGGGTTCTTCATTTCTTCATTTTTTAGTTCTTTTAAGTGTACAGTTAGGTTATTTATTTGAGGCTTTTTTTTTTTTCTTTTTCTTGAGGTAAGCCTGTATTGCTATGAACGTTCCCCTTAGCATTGCTTTCACAGTGTCCCACAGGTTTTGAGTTGCTGTGTTTTCATTTTCATTCGTTTCTATGCATATTTTGATTTACTTATTATTATTTTTTTTCATTTCTTCTGTGATTTGTTGGTTATTCAGAACTGTGTTGTTTAGCCTCCATATGTTGGAATTTTTATTTTTTTTCCCCCTGTAATTCACATCTAATCTTACTGCATTGTGTTCAGAAAAGATGCTTGGGATGATTTCAATTTTTTTGAATTTTCCAAGTCTAGATTTATGTCCCAGAATGTGATCTATCCTGGATAAGCTTTTGTGTGCACTTGAAAAATAGATGAAATTCATTGTATGGGGGCAAAATGTCCTATAGATATCAATTAGGTCAAACTGGTCCAATGTATCATTTAAAGTTTGTGTTTCCTTATTAATTTTTTGTTTAGTTGATCTATCCATAGGTGTGAGTTGGGTATTAAAGTCTCCCACTAAAAAAAATTTTAAAAAATAAAAAAATAAAGTCTCCCACTATTATTGTGTTATTGCTAATTTTATCTTTCATACTTGTTAGCATTTACCTTATGTATTGTGGTGCTCCTATGTTGGGTGCATATATATGTTTAATTGTTATATCTTCTTCTTAAATTCACCCTTTCATCATTATGTAGTTTCCTTCTTTGTCTCTTTTCACAACCTTTATTTTAGTCTATTTTTTCTGATATGAGTACTGCTACTGCTGCTTTTTTTTTTTTTTTTTTGGTCTCTATTTGTGTGGAATATCTTTTTCCAGCCCTTTCAGTCTGTATGTGTCCCTTGTTTTGAGGTGGTTCTCTTGTAGACAGCATATATAGGGGTCTTGTTTTTGTATCCATTCAGCCAGTCTTTGTCTTTTGGTTGGGGCATTCAACCCATTTACATTTAAGGTAATTATTGATAAGTATGATCCTGTTGCCATTTACTTTGTTGTTTTGGGTTCGAGTTTATACACCTTTTCTGTGTTTCCTGTCTAGAGAAGATCCTTTAGCATTTGTTGAAGAGCTGGTTTGGTGGTGCTGAATTCTCTCAGCTTTTGCTTGTCTGTAAAGCTTTTGCTTTCTCCTTCATATTTGAATGAGATCCTTGCTGGGTACAGTAATCTGGGTTGTAGGTTTTTCTCTTTCATCACTTTAAGTATGTCCTGCCATTTCCTTCTGGCCTGAAGAGTTTCTATTGAAAGATCAGCTGTTATCCTTATGGGAATCCCCTTGTGTGTTATTTGTTTGTTTGTTTTTCCTTGCTGCTTTTAATATTTTTTCTTTGTGTTTGATCATTAATTTGATTAATATGTATCTTGGGGTGTTTTGCCTTGGGCTTATCCTATTTGGGACTCTGGCTTTCTTGGAGTTGGGTGACTATTTCCTTCCCCATTTTAGGGAAGTTTTCAACTATTATTTTCTCAAGTATTTTCTCATGGCCTTTCTTTTTGTCTTCTTCTTCTGGGATGCCTATGATTCGAATGTTGGGACATTTAACATTATCCCAGAAATCCCTGAGGTTGTCCTCATTTCTTTTAATTCTTTTTTCCTCTCTGCTTCATTTATTTCCACCATTCTATCTTCTACCTCACTTATCCTATCTTCTGCCTCCATTATTCTACTGTTGGTTCCCTCCAGAGTGTTTTTTATCTCATTTATTGCATTATTCATTATTGATTGACTCTTTTTTATTTCTTCTAGGTCCTTGTTAAACATTTCTTGCATCTTCTCAATCCTTGTCTCCAGGCTATTTATCTATAACTCCATTTTGTTTTCAAGATTTTGGGTCATTTTTATTTTCAGTATTCTGAATTCTTTTTCAGGTTGACTCCCTATGTCCTCCTCTTTTGTTTAGTTTGGTGGGCATTTATCATGTTCTTTTAACCTGCTGAGTATTTCTCTGCCTTTTCATCTTGTTTAGATTGCTGTGTTTGGGGTGGCCTTTCTGTATTCTGGCAGTTTGTGGTTCCTCTTTATTGTGGAGGTTCCTCCTGTGGGTGGGTTGGACGAGTGGCTTGTCAAGGTTTCCTGGTTAGGGAAGCTTGCATCAGTGTTCTGGTGGATGGAGCTGGATTTCTTCTCTCTGGATGCAATGAAGTGTCCAGTAGTGAGTTTTGAGATGTCTATGGGTTTGGTGTGACTTTAGGAAGCCTGTATATTGAAGCTCAGGGATATGTTCCTGCATTGCTGGAGAATTTGTGTGATATATTTTGCTATGCAACTTGTTGGCTCTTGGGTGATGTGTTTTTAGTGTAAGTATGGAGGCTTTTGGATGAGCTCTTATCAATTAATGTTCTCTATAGTCAGGAGTTCTCTGGTGTTCTCAGGTTTTGGACTTAAGCCTCCTGCCTCTGGTTTTCAGTCTTATTCTTACAGTAGCCTCAAGACTTCTCCATCTATACATCACTGATGATAAAAAATCTAGGTTAATGGAGAAAAGATTGTCCACAATGAGGGACACCCAATAAGGTTCACAGAGTTACATGGAGAAGAGAAGAGGGAGCAAGGAGATAGAGATGGCTAGGAGGAGAAGAGGGAGAATCAAAAGGGGAGAGAGCAATCTAGCCAGTAATCAGACTCCTAAGTAAAAATGGGTACTGAAGATTGGAATCTTCAATGGATATTGAACCTTCTTAAAGGTACAAAATTGATAACAAATACCAAAAAGCAAAGATTAAAAATCTAGAGTAGAGGTTAGACTCTCAAAAATACAATATTAAAAAAAAAATCACAAAAATTATAAAAAATATATATGAAATTTGCTTTAAAAATAGGGTCTTTTTTGGTGAGGTAATAGTACATTATAAAAATGAGGAGTAAAGGAGTAATATAGGACTTATACATATATTTTTTAATTTAAAAAATGATAATAGTTAAAATATTTTGAGAAATTTCTCTGGAGCTGTTGTGGGCAGTGTGGGGTCAATTCAGTTTCAGATAGTTCCTTGTTCCGGCTTATCCTTCTCAAGATCTATAGGCCCCTTCCAATGTAGTCGGTGCTAACTACAGGGTTTTAATCTGTTGCACCTGTCACTTCCAAAGTGGTTCCCTCTGTTTATTTTGGCTTCTTCTGTTTGCAAGTATCTTCGGTGTCTACTTTCTGCCCTGACTCAAGGGGGCGAAGGTGGTCACTTATTTAGGCTCACTTGTTCAGTTGTGCTGTTGGGATGGAGGAACACTGCAAACAAATATCACAGCCGTGTGTGGAGAGTGTTCAGTGTCTCAGCCACACTGGGTTTGCCTCAACTCACAGTGTGTGTGCTTTCCCTGTCTACACTGCTCAGGCTCCAGGTTGCTCTGCATGGGAACTGTCTAAAGTGGACCCTGAGTTGTGTGCACTTCCCAGGTCTAAGCCACTCAGGTTCAGGTTCTCGGGTACTCCACAAAGGTGCAGACTCGGTTGGGCCTGCATTTTGTGCCCTTCCCAGGTCTGAGCAGCTCAGGCAACCAGGTGCTTGTTGAGTGCAGTCTCCCAAGGTTTGGGGGTGCGTCTTATCACTTCCCAGGTCCTGGCTGCTCGGTTTCCTGAGTGCGCAGTGGAAGCGCCATCTCAGGTGTGTTGTGTGTCTCTCCTGGGGAGCTGATCTCTGGCTGTGGCCCTCCTGGTGGATGTCAACTGTCCAGGATCCCAGGAAGACTTGGTTAGCAACTGGGAGCCTGCTCGCAGTTTGGTGGAGGATGGTCTCTGGGGCAGAGTTTGCCCCTTGCCTTCTGGCTCTGGCTGTTGCCCGCCTGCCTCCCTGCCTCCTGGTGGGGGATGGGCCTGTCCACAGCTGGCTAGCTCTCCTCTGGTATTCTCTCAGTCCTTTGTTCTGTGAGTGGGTCCAACAATGCCTTAGGTTAGGGTTTTTCGTGGGAAAGTTCTCTCTCTCTTTTTTTCTCTCTCTCTCTCTGGCTATCCCACAGTTTGGGTTGCTATCTCAGGTTAGCTCCCTCAGACTGCCCTCAGGGCATTCAGGCCTGGTCCTTACCCTAAGCAATGCAGCCCGCGCCTCCCTGTTCAGCCCCTGCTTGCTGGTGGCAGATGTGAGCATCTGGGCTACTTCTCCACTGGGAGTTGCCAGTTAGGCACATAATCTGTGGGTTTTATTTATTTATTTATTTTTCCTCCTGTTATGTTGCCCTCTGAGATTCCAAAACTCCCCACAGATCCGCCGGTGAGAGGGTTTCCTGGTGTTTGGAAATTTCTCCTCTTTCATGACTCCCTTCCCAGGATGGGTCTCCATCCCTAACTCTTTTGCCTCTCTTTTTATCTTTTGTATTTTGTCCTACCTCCTTTCAAAGACAATGGGCTGCCTTTCTGGGTGCCTGATGTCCTCTGCCAGCATTCAGAAGTTGTTTTGTGGAATTTGCTCAGCGTTCAAATGTTCTTTCGATGAATTTGTGGGGGAGAAATTGGTCTCCCCATCCTATTCCTAATATTTAAGACTGTTTCTCCAGTAGTAAGTTTAAAACACTGAGCCTGGCACTCAAGATCTACAAAGATAGAGCCCCAAAATGCCTGTCTTTTTGGATCTGACTTACAGTGCTAGTAGTCATGAGTCCTTGCCATTTTGCAAATAGCCCTGGCCTGTTCACGCCATTCTATATGCTTGAGATTTCTCTCACGTGTCTACTTGGCCAGGCTGCACAATCTACTTCAGGGAGCCCACTCCTCAGTGAAAACACTCTAATCAGTCTTGAGTTGTGAGCTCGCATTTCGGGGAATGCTAAAAGCCCTGGAACCTCATTTCTTTTGTGTCACACACTTCATCCTTGTCTCAGCAGGGAAACCTGTTATCCTAGTTATCCTCGTATCCCAGGAGTCAGATCAAAGCAGTGCTCAAAGTTCTGTCGTGGTTCCCACCTTGATGAGCTAAATGCAGAAGTCCTTAGAAATCCCCATCTCAGTGTTTCTCAATCAACTCCAGCTACACATTTGATTCCTATTGAAAAGTAAATTTAAAAAATCCATGTCCAACCTGGACTCCAAGTGAATCCAATCCTCAGGGGTGCTATTTTCTGAACCTCCCCCAGGTGATTCCCCAGTGAAGTCAGGGTTGATTGAGAGCCACTGAGCTAGTCTGAAGTGAAGCCGCAGGAACAGATGATCAGCTGAGTGCTCACTTCATGGACTAGAGGCCCACTCTGGGCCACAGGTGGCCTCTTTCTGAACCATGAACACCTTTCTCCAGTACCTGCCTCAAGCTCGAGCTTATCCACACAAATAAATCAATATGCATGAGCTTACTTAGAACATGGTCACCCTCAGAAACTGTCAGTTTCTGCCACTTGGAAACATTTTTTCCTCTGAAGAAAATTATGAACATAGCTTGGTCTGCGGAAAAATGTGATCTTTTTTAAAAATAAATATTTGATTCAAGTTTATCAAAACTGCAGTTGACAGAAAGCCACCTTTGTGAGAGTTAGCAAGTACATTGTAGAACCGACTCCAAATGCCTTGGGTGTGGTGCCCTGCCTACCTGGGGAGGGCCTGGTGGTGACTGTGCAGCTGCCGCTCTTGCCCTCCCATTCTGTCTGTCTGGTCTCTGTGGTTCAGGGGGGTGCTTCAGCCTCATACCTATACTTTAGAATTCTCTCAGTAGTGTCTTGTCTGTGAAGAACTGTTGGTTTTTCTTCTTGGGAAGGGAGTGGAGTCAGGAAGAACCTATGTCACCATTTGGTGATGTCACTCCCAGAATAGAATCCATCTGGCAAAATGAGGCAATGAAATGAATCTAAAGAAATGCAGTAGAATTGCTGAAACACAAGCCAAATATATCAGAGGTTTGATGTAGAAGCAGCACACAGAAGAGGTATTTAGGGTGGTGACTATGAGTCAAGAGTGTGGCAGTTTTCAAACCTGAGCATTCATTAGCACCACCAGAAGGGCTTGGCAAAACCGTCTGCTGGCTTCCCCCTTCTCTGATTCAATAGGTCTGGGGTCCAGTCTGAAAATTCATATTCTAACAAGCTACCAGGTGAAGCTGATCTTTAGACTGCCAGCCCAGGGACAACTGCTTGAGAATCACTAGTGTAGTATGAAGTTCAAACGAGATTACTAGAAGTTTAGATGGTAGAAGCAAAATTTGTGCAATGAATTCAGTCATTTCAGTTCAGTCACTCAGTCGTGTCAGACTCTTTGTGACCCCATGAATCGCAGCATGCCAGGCCTCCCTGTCCATCACCAACTCCTGGAGTTTACTCAAACTCATGTCCATCGAGTCAGTGATGCCATCCAGCCATCTCATCCTCTGTCGTCCCCTTCTCCTCCTACCCCCAATCCGTGCAATGAATTAGGTAATACTACAAGTATTCTCCATCAGCTCTAGTAGGCGTCTGTGCAATGCATGCCATAACCAGCAAGACGATCAGAGAAGAGAACTGGTGAAGGGACATGTGACCGGGTCATATGAGGAACTTGGGTAGGAATAAAACTGTCTAATTTGGAGAAGAAAAGATTTAGCTAGGACACAATGACATTGCTCTGTTCAACTCCAAAGGGCTATTACATGGACAAGAGAATTTTTCTCTGGATAGAGCTAGTATCCATGGCTATCCATTTTAGGAGACAGACGTCATTCAGAATTAAGACAGATATTTCTAATAGATGGAGCTGTCCATTGTTACACTGAGCTGCTTCCCAAAGTATTTAGCTCCTATGAGTCAAGATTTTCAAGCATAGACCAAAAGGGATTCAAGCATTATATGTGGAATAGGGAATAAATGGTCTCTGAGGCACTTTCAAAACTGAGAAATCCTATGAATATGTGGATATAGTTACCATTAGTTATATATAGTCTGCCAACATAAAACTAATACATTTGAAAAGAGGGACTATTGAATGATGGTATCCAAAACATATTTCCAAATAGTGGTTGAAAACCTAAGACTAAGATTATTTAACAAGTCTATGTGTGTTAGTTTCTCAGTCTTGTCTGACTCTCTGTGACCTTTATGGATCATAGCCCACCAGGCTCCTCTATCAATGGGATTCTCCAGGCAAGAATACTGGAGTGAGTTGCCACTTCCTCCTCCAGGGGATCTTCCTGACCCAGGGATTGAACCCATGTTTCCTGCATTGGCAGGTGGGTTCTTCCCACTAGCATCACCTTATCCAGTGCAATTTGATCCTGCAGGGAGGAAATATTTATAATAAGAGGTATCAAGGCAAAACCCAGACAGACTGCAAGGAAAGAAAGGTAAAGAGAGGTACAATTGATTATGGCAACGTACATGGAGAAGTTAGACTAAGAGCAGGCAAAAAAGAAAGACAGATAAACATTCATACTTTCCATGGAAATTTACCACCCACAGCAAATATTTTGTCTCTATTCTGACATCTAATATTACCTGCAGTTATGTAAGAGCCCAAATTTGATGTGAAAGATCTGGGAATTGATTAGAGTTAAGAGAACACATGAGGATTGTAGGTCATATAAATATATGTGTCATCAGTGCTGAAGTAGTAAATCCATCTGGGGAGGGGGAAGCAAAAACATAAGGAGCATGAGATAGAAGAATGTTACTGCAAAAATGCTATTTTTGACTAATCTAGACACCCATCTCTGAGGGGATGACAAGGATCTGGGGACACATGGTCCCTAAGGATGTTCTGGACAAAGTGATGGTTTGATACTGTCAAGTACGAATTGGCACTTGCCATCTACCTCTACAAGGATTAAATCATGTGCTGCTGCAGCTGCTGATTTTCAACAACCCCTGAAAGGAGTTCAGGGTGGAGAGCAGAAATGAGGCACTCTGTGCTCTGGGAAAAACTGGCAGGACAGGTCTTCAGACAGTTAGATATTTTCAGGAGCCAATTTTATGAGCCCAATTTGTATATCTCCTTATAGAGAAAAGTAGTAAGATCCTTCCTGGTGAAGACGGCTCCCTGTGACTAGCAGAAATGAAGTGAAGTGAAGTGAAAATCACTCAGTCATGTCTGACTCTTTGTGACCCCACAGACTATACAGTCCATGGAATTCTCCAAGCCAGGATACTGGAGTAGGTAGTCTTTCCCTTCTCCAGAGGATATTCCCAACTCAGGGATTGAACCCAGGTCTCCCATATTGCAGGCAGATTCTTTACCATTTGAGCCACAAGGGAAGCCCAAGAATACTGGAGTGGGTAGCCTATCCCTTCTCTAGCAGATCTTCCCAACCCAGGAATTGAACCGGGGTCTCCTGCATTGCAGGCAGATTCTTTACCAACTGAGCTACCAGGGAAGCCCTGTGACTAGCAGAAACCTTCTACAAAAACATGCACTTGACTGCATGTACTTCCCCCTTCACCAAAATCACGTATATACCGACCTTCCCCATTACCTCTTTGGAGCAGCTTCTCAGAGTTATCTGATATGTTGTCTCCGAGGCTACTGTCCTCATTTTGCCCCAGTAAAACTTAACTAGCAACTCTCATGTTGTGCATTTTTTAAAGTCAGCAACACTACAGTATTTTCGTGATTCAAAGGTAAGCTCTTTGCCCTCTTCCTATTGTTGGCCTTTTCGTCCTCTCTCTTCCTGTTCCCCTCTGATCTATACTGAGAAAAAATTGTGATATCAGTCACTTCTACTCCATTTTGAGTGAGGGAATGTGAATGTGTTGTGATACACAATGATGTATTTCCCTTATAAACTTTATACCATTATTAACAGATTTCAGGGACTCCCCTGGTGGTACAGTGGTTGAGACACCATACTTCCAAGGCAGGGGGCCCAGGTCCGATCCCTGGTCAGGGAACTAGATTCCACACACTGCAATTAAGAGCTGCTGCAGCCAAATAAATAAATACCTGGGGCATCCCAGGTGGTGCAGTGGTAAAGAATCCACTTGCCAATGCAGGAGACACAAGAGATGCAGGTTCAATCCCTGGGTTGGGAAGATCCCCTGGAGAAGGAAATGGCAACCCCCTCCAGTATTCCTGCCTGGGAAATCCCATGAACAGAGGAACCTGGTGGACTGCAGTCCATGGAGTTGCAAAAGAGTTGGACACAACTAAGCAGACACACACAACAGACTTTAAGGCACCAAGGATAAATATGTGAAGATCTGGGGCAGAAAGAAGTATTTCCTCATGTCAGTTCCAACATGTTGTAAATCATGCAAATTTGGAAAATAATATGAACCTTGGGTGTTACATGATCTGGAAAATTTAAGAATACATGTAAGTGTCGTTGCTCAGGAGCAAGAGATGTTATTTCAATTATTAAATGAAGTATTTGTATTCAGTTGGCTAGCTAGCCCAGTTGTAGTAGATCAGTATAAAGGCTTCAGCTCTTATATATGGCAATAAGAACTAGACTATTAGAACTGGAAGGGGTATTAAAAACCAGCTAAACTCCAATCCTCATTCTCTATATGTTGAAAATAGAGGCTTCATGGTAGGAAAAGAATTGCTAAATTCAGAGGATGAATGAGTAGAAGCACTGAAATATGAAGGCCACGTTGTGCTAACTTGGTCACATCTGCATTCTCAAATGGCACCCATATCCATGACCAACCCTCCTGTTCTGCCAAAACTTTCTCAGATTTAACACTGAAAGTCCTGTGTCTGGGGAATCAGTCCAGGGTAACTGGAATGACTCGCCACCCTACCTGACCAGTTATTTTGAAAACACATGCCAGCTGACCAAAGAAGATCTGTATAGACGTGCCTCACAAAATGTATTACCAGTGCCAAACTGGCACTGGGTCAGGATCTTATCACATCATCTTCCTGATCTTCCTCCCCCTCCTCTTCTTCTTCTTTCTGCTTAAAATCTACGTATTTAACAATTTACATTTTTTAAAAGAATAAAAGTTAATAGTATGTACTATGCATTGTACTAAATGTAGAGAATTCAGCAGCAAACATCAGAAAATCCCTGACCTCATGGAGCTTACATTCTGATTGAAGAGAGAAACAAACAAACAAAAAACCCAAATAACCTAGTGAGATAGATCATATGTCAGCAGGTGATCAGTGATAATAGAGAAAAATGAAGCAGGACAGCGAGGGGTAGAGTTGTCTTTGTGGGATGCTGCATTTTTATGTATAGTTGCCAGGGAAGGGCTCTCGGATGAGATGTGGCTTGATAATTTACAAAGTCATTTCCGACATGATTTCAATTATACAAGCATTTTCAAAGAGCATTATTATCAGATTAAACTTCAGTTTATACCCTCATTTAATTTGTGAGAGTCTGTCACTGCAGCGGCCAAATGTTCTAATTCCTCCCCCGAGTTCCTACAACTGCTCTTCCAGTAGTGGCATTTGTTCTCCTGAGGGCCTTCCATAAGAATATCTGAGAGCTTTTGAACATCCCAAAGGCCCCTGACAGTCACAATGCAAACATTACCAAGGTCTTCCAAAACTATAATTTGTGTTTATGCTTCCAGATGTTATGGAAAAATGAAAATAAAGCTCTACTGAATGACAGCACCTAACAAGGTGTCTGGGGACAAAGTATATATTCAACAAATATCTGTGGAATGAATGAATGGATTTATAGAAATCCAAAATGAAAGCCTTTGATCTTGATTCAGATATCACTTTCTCAGTGAGTTCAGTTCAGTCGCTCAGTCGTGTCCGACTCTGCGACCCCATGAACCGCAGCACGCCAGGCCTCCCTGTCCATCACCAACTCCTGGAGTCTACCCAAACCCATGTCCATTGAGTCAGTGATGCCATCTAACCATCTCATCCTCTGTTGTCCCCTTCTCCTCCTGTCTTCAATCTTTCCCAACATCAGGATCTTTTCAAATGAGTCACCTCTTCGCATCAGGTGGCCAAAATATTGGAGTTTCAGCTTCAACATCAGTCCTTCCAATGAACACCCAGGACTGATCTCCTTTAGGATGGACTGGTTGGATCTCCTTGCAGTCCAAGGGACTCTCAAGAGTCTTCTCCAACACCACAGTTCAAAAGCATCAATTCTTCTGCACTCAGCTTTCTTTATATTCCAACTCTCACATCCATACATGACTACTGGAAAAACCATAGCCTTGACTAGATGGACCTTTGTTGACAAAGTAATGTCTCTGCTTTTTAATATACTATCTAGGTTGGTCATAACTTTCCTTCCAAGGAGTAAGCATCTTTTACTTTCATGGCTGCAGTCACCACCTGCAGTGATTTTGGAGCCCAGAAAAATAAAGTTCAGCCACTGTTTCCACTGTTTCCCTATCTATTTGCCATGAAGTGATGGGACCGGATGCCATGATCTTAGTTTTCTGAATGTTAAGCTTTAAGCCAAATTTTCCACTCTCCTCTTTCACTTTCATCAAGAGGCTCTTTAGTTCTTCACTTTCTGCCATAAGGGTGGTATCACCTGCATATCTGAGGTTATTGATATTTCTCCCAGCATTCTTGATTCCAGCTTGTGATTCATCCAGCCCAGTGTTTCTCATGATGCACTCTGCATATAAGTTTAATAAGCAGGGTCACAATATACAGCCTTAATGTAATCCTTTTCCTATGTGGAACCAGCCTTTTGTTCCATGTCCAATGAAGCCTGCAGTGATTTCCAGACTTAGAACAGCAACCCCTCTCCTACACTATCCTTCTCAGCTAGTTTTTCTCCATAGAACTTGCTATCTTAACTCCTTCATACACTAGGTATTTATTTTATTGTCTTCCTCCTCTCATTACAATGGAAGTCTCATGAGAGCAAACATTATTTTTTATTCACTGATATATCAAGTCCCACGAATGATGCCTAGAAAACAGGAGCTCCAAAATATTCCATGTCCATGACTTTCTCTCAAATCCATCCCTGTTTCTCTAAATCAACTGCCAGCTGTTTCACCATCTCTCCCATGGGCTATTATGTCCCCCTAATTGATCCCTCTACCACCTCTCCATAGAGCTTCTACATGACAGTCAAAAAAATCCTTCTGAACTGAAAGATCTATTATGCTACTTTGAGACTTAAAATCCTTAGGGTACTGTCCAAACTTCTTCTCCTAATCTATGGGACCCAATTTGAGATTGTTTCTACTTCTCTTTTCAGTTATGTTTTCCCTCCTTTATTTGGTGGCTGGTGGTTTAGTCGCTAAGTTGTGTCTGACTCTTGCGACCCCACAGACTGTAGCCCCCAGGCTCCTCTGTCCTGGGATTCCCCAGGCAAGAATACTGGAGTGGGTTGCCATTTCCTTCTTCCAGGGGAGCTTCCCAACCCAGGAATCAAACCCAGGTCTCCTGCACTGCAGGGGATTCTTTACCAGCTGAGCTACAAGGGAAGCTGTATTTCTCCTCCTTTACTTGCACATGCTTTAAACTCCTTTTCTTATGACCTAAGTCAGCCCTCCTCCTTAAGCATAATATGTATAAGACGTTCCCAGAGTAAAGGGCAACTCCATTCTTCCATTTTTCTCATGCCATCCATAAACCTTGGAAGCATCCTTTTGCACACTCCATATCTAATCCAGCAACAGATCCTGCTGCCTCTGCCTTCAACATATACCCAAATCTAACCACATCTCAATGCCTCCACTATGAGTATGGACAATGTCACCTCCACCATTTCTTGTCTGCTTCCAGTCCTCTTCCTTCGACAGCCTGTTATCCACACAGTGGCCAAGGTCACTTTTCATGGTATAACTTAGAAATGTTCTTCCCTTGCTCTTAACTCTCTAATAGCAACCATCTTACTTCAAATAAAGCCCAAAGTCCTTGCCATGACCTGTAAGGCCCTTTGGGGCCTGATCCCTGTCTAATCTCTGGCATCACTGCCTGCCACCCTCTCTCTTCCTAACTGAGCTCCACTCACACTGGCACCTACATTGTTGTAGATCTTCATGCTAGTTCTGCCTCAGGGCTCTGAACCTGTTGGCTGTTCCCTCTACATTGTATGCTCTCTAATACATTCATGCTTCTGCTCAAATGTCGCCACCTTAGTAACAACGTTTTAAAAGCCCCCTTCCCAATCTCTACCCTCTCATCTTGCTTTATTTTTCTTCATAGTACTTACTATCATCAGACATTGTAAGTTTATTCACTTATTTGTTTAATTGTCCAGTTCCCGTGCTAAAATCTGAGCTCAGTCAGGGAAGGGGTTTTATTTTGTTCCCTGCTCGATCCTTGAGTACTTGGAAGAGTGTCTAGAACACAGCAGGAAGTAGACGATCAATAAATATTTGTTCAGTGAATGAATACTCTCTTTGCACATGCTATTTTCTCAGACTAAAATGCCTTTCTTCACCTTTGGTGAAAGAGGTAAAGCATTTCTCAAGGCCTAACTCAATTGTTTCTTCTTCTGTGAGGTACCTCAGTACCCCCCTCTCCAGCCCACTCCACCTTGGGAAAAATAAACTCAGGAAAATCTTTTCTCTGATTAGTCTTGATATTTCACCCATCTACTTACAACATTCAATCTACTGTATTATACTATTTTCTTTCTTTCTTAATCTGAGCCACTTACTCCCATCCCAGTCTGATAGCCTCTTTAAGATGGAGAATATATAGTTTTTTTTTTTTATAGTCACCCATTTCCTCTGTTTTTTCATACTGTTCATGGGGTTCTCGAGGCAAGAATACTGGAGTGGTTTGCCATTCCCTTCTCCAGTGGTCCATACTTTGTCATAGCTTCATTGAGTTACACATGCCCCTTCACCACAGGAAGGCTTTGATTCAAGTGCTCACTATGGTTAGCCTTTTGTGATTGTGATTTTTGTTCTGGAGGCTGTGGGATTATTGCTCTTGCTTCTGTCTGCCCTCTGATGGATGAGGATAAGAGGCTTGTGCAAGCTTCCTGATGGGAGGGACTGACTGTGGGGAAAACTGGGTCTTGCTCTGGTGGGCATTTCCTCTGCTGAAGAATCCATCTGCCAATGCAGGAGACTCAGGTTCGATCCCTGGGTCAGGATGATCTCCTGGAGAAGGAAACAGCAACCTACTACAGTACTCTTGCCTAGAGAATCCCTTGGATAGAGGAGCCTGTTAGGCTTCAGTCCATAGAGTTGCAAAGAATCAGACATGACTTAGTGAGTAAAACAACAACAATGACACTTCGTCTGCAGGACTGACTAGGTAATTTTTTTTAAAGTGAAAATGAAAGTAAAAGTCGCTCAGTAGTGTCTGACTTTTTGTGACCCCATGTACTGTCCATGGAATTCTCCAGGCCAGAACACTGGAGTGGGTAGCCTTTCCCTTCTCCAGGGGATCTTCCCAACCCAGGTCTCCCACACTGCAGGCGGATTCTTTACCAGCTGAGCCACAAGGGAAGTGCAGATAATTTTTAAAGTCCCATGTAAAATGACAATGTGAAAATAAATTCAAGATGGCAATAGTGGAACTTAAACCATGCGTGAGATCCCTCTATGCATGGGACCATGTGTGACTACACAGATGACTGTGTAGGGCTGGCCCTGCTCATCTGGCAATCAAAGGAGCTCCTTCTTTCCATCTCCTGTTCACAAGCCAGTACTTCTTAAAGCCTTCCATGCCTCCATTCCAAACATTCCAGGTAGAGGTAGTTGTGTCTCCTGAAATATTTTCACAATTCTCAATGCTTACATTTTTTATTTCTTTTTTTAAAATTTATTTTAATTGGAGGCTAATTACTTTACAATATTGTAGTGGTTTTTGCCATACATTGACATGAATCAGCTATGGGTGTACATGTGTTCCCCATCCTGAACCCCACTCCCACCTCCTTCCCCATCCCATCCCTCTGGGTAATCCCAGTGCACCAGCCCTGAGCACCCTGTCTCATGCATCGAACCTGGACTGGCGATCCATTTCACATATGATAATATACATGTTTCAATGCTATTCTTTCAGATCATCCCACCCTCGCCTTCTCCCACAGAGTCCAAAAGACTGTTCTATACATCTGTGTCTCTTTGCTGTCTCACATATAGGGTTATCATTACCATCTTTCCAAATTCCATATATATGCATTAATATACTGTATTGGTGTTTTTCTTTCTGACTCACTTCACTCTGTATAATAGGCTCCAGTTTCATCCACCTCATTAGAACTGATTCAAATGTATTCTTTTTAATGGCTGAGTAATATTCCATTGGTATATATGTACTATATCTTCCTTATCCATTTGTCTGCTGATGGACATCTAGGTTGCTTCCATGTCCTGGCTATTATAAACAGTGTTGCAATGAACATTGGGGTACACGTGTCTCTTTCAATTCTGGTTTCCTCGGTGTGTGCCCAGCAGTGGGATTGCTGGGTCATATGGCAGTTTTATTTCCAGTTTTTTAAAGAATCTCCACACTGTTCTCCATAGTGGCTGTACTAGTTTGCATTCCCACCAACAGTGTAAGAGGGTTCCCTTTTCTCCACACCCTCTCCAGCATTTATTGTTTGTAGATTTTTGGATAGCAGCCATTCTGACTGGCATGAGATGGTACCTCATTGTGGTTTTGATTTGCATTTCTCTGATAATGAGTGATGTTGAGCATCTTTTCATGTGTTTGTTAGCCAAATAATTTCACAATTTGTATGGGAATACAAAAAAACCTTCAAATAGCCAAAGCAATATTGCGAAAGAAGAATGGACCTGGAAGAATCAACTTGCCTGACTTCAGGCTATACTGCAAAGCTACAGTCATCAAGACAGTATGGTACTGGCACAAAGACAGAAATATAGATCAATGGAACAAAATAGAAAGCCCAGAGATAAATCCACACACCTATGGACAACTTATCTTTGACAAAGGAGGCAAGAATATACAATGGAGAAAAGACAATCTCTTTAATAAATGGTGCTGGGAAAACTGGTCAACCACTTGTAAAAGAATGAAACTAGAACACTTTCTAACACTGTACACAAAAATAAACTCAAAATGGATTAAAGATCTAAACATAAGACCAGAAACTATAAAACTCTTAGAGGAAAACATAGGCAAACACTCTCTGACATAAATCACAGCAGGATCCTCTATGACCCACCTCCCAGAGTAATGGAAATAAAAGAAAAAATAAACAAATGGGACCTAATTAAACTTAAAAGCTTTTGCACAATGAAGGAAACTATAAGCAAGGTGAAAAGACAGCCTTCAGAATGGGAGAAAATAATAGCAAATGAAGCAACTGACAAAGAATTAATCTCAAAAATATACAAGCAACTCCTGCAGCTCAATTCCAGAGAAAGGAATGGCCCAATCAAAAAATGGGCCAAAGAACTAAACAGACATCTCTCCAGAGAAGACACACAGATGACTATCAATGCTTACCTTTATGGTCATTTATACTATTTTGCAATTTTTTGTTTAGTTACCATTCCTGTGATTGATCATTCCATATCAATCTACTGTGAGTTCTACCAGACATCAGCTTTGACTGATTTACCGCTGAGCCTGACCCTTTGGGTGCTCTGCTGCCGCTGCTACTGCTGCTGCTGCTAAGACGCTTCAATTGTGTCTGATTCTGTGCGACCCCATAGACTGCAGCCCACCAGGCTCCCCCATCCCTTCTCCAATGCATGAAAGTGAAAAGTGAAAGTGAAGTCGCTCAGTCGTGTCCAACTCCTAGCAACCCCATGGACTGCAGCCTACCAGGCTTCTCCGTCCATGGGATTTTCCAGACAAGAGTACTGGAGTGGGCTGCCATTGCCTTCTCTGATGGGTGCTCAATAAATGCTTACTCATCAAATGAGGGTCTACTGAAAACCCTAACCTTCCACTGTCATTCATATCAAAAGATGTTTTCCAAATTTATATGCAAACAACTTGAAACCACTCTTCTAATAATGCTGAACCTTCAGTGCTTGATATAAAGAACCACACTTTCAAGAGACTTTTTTTTTTTAGCTTTCTTCACCCCAGTATTCTGAAAATAAGACACAGAGCCTTTGAACTTTGTGGATTTCAGATGAATTGGGTCTGTGCCATATGTATGTACTTTGATGAATTTTAAAATGGCATCCTCTAAAATATTGACATGCAACATTTGGAATGGGAAAAAAAAGTAATTTAGAAAGAAACCAAGTCACGTCTATTCCCCACTGATATTTAACGCTGTTTGACTCCTGTGGCAGCCTCTAACACATTAACTTCTATCTTTTCATTTCCCCTTTAGTATGTGTCCTCATCCCTGTTTTTGGTGATTCACAAGAGAGAATTTTCTAGTCTCCTATAGTTTTATTGTCTGGTAAAATAACTGCTTTGAACATAATTGCATTATTTTCTTAAAGGTAAACAGTTGTTAAAATTCAGAATCTAATTGGATAATTAAAATTTCAAGAAAGCATGATAGCAATTTCCTTTGTATAAATTTGTCTTTAAAATTATGCTTCCCAATCTTATTTTTACTGTGCATGGCTTTTAGTTCTAGGCAGAGCCACTATTATGAGTTGTTAGCTTACACAGAAATGTAGTGAAATGCTTGATCCCCCAAGAACATTATTAATTCATAATGCAGCCTCAGTGAGTCCCTCCAAGTGCATTCTCAGTTAAAACCTGCACAAGAGCCTTGTGAAAACCTGTGATGTACTGAGAACATTCTGCTGTCTCCACTAACTGAACCTTGTTGCACACGTCTAAAAAGCGTATTACTCTGGTTTTGTTATTTTGAAGCTCTAGGGTTTAATTGTCTGTTATAGCAACTAGATTAATAATTCAGAAATTATCTAAACAGTTTTTATCACACTTCATGAAAACACTGAATAACAGTTTCTTTCTTTCTTTCTTTTTTTTTTTTTTTTAATGCAGCTTGCAGGATCTTAGTTCCCCACCAGGGATTAAACCTGAGCCTTTGGCAGTAAAAGCACTAAGTCCTAGCCAACTAGATCACCAGGGAAATCCCAGAATAACAGGTTCTTACAGTTGAACCGACCCATTCTATTCTAACTTTCCATAAAGACAAAGATGGGTCTTCTATAGCATCCAGAGAGAAAGAAAAGAACTGGCCTAATCTAAAAAAAAAAAGTTTTCATTAAAAATCTATTATCATTAATGATGTAACAGCTGAAACATTCTCCTTAAAATCTAGAAAGAGACAAAGAGGTTCACTCTCAGCACTTTTATTCTAACATGTACTGTAGGGTCAAGTCAGTACAGGAAGACAGTAATCACCAGTGCAAGAATTAAAGAGGAAGAAACAGAACTGTCATTTATAAATGATACAGTTTACCATGTACAAAGGAAAGCAAAAATTACCTCAAATTATGAGAAATAATAAGAATTTAATATGGAGACATTATGTAAAATCAATATGTAATTTTAACAAGAACTATATGCATTTACATAATGTTTATTCTGAGTCAAGTTATGTCATAGTCACTTTAATTATATTAGCTAACTTTAATACTCACAACAACCCAACAAGATATTCCTATTTAAAACTTTAGGAAACTGTGGCACAGAGAATTGTAGTAATTAAAGCAAATTTACACAATAACAGTGCCAGAGCCAGGATTCAAACCTAAGTAAGCTACTTCCAATAACCAAGCTCATAGTCACTATATTTTATTCAATTACACTGCTATATACTTGAAGCAGAATTAGAACATATAGTTTTAAAGGATGTGTTCCTTAACATCAACAAAATAGAAAATTCCTCAGAATAAATTTATCAAAGCATAACCAAGACTTGTATAGAGAAAATTGTAAAATGGCTTTGAAATACATTAATAAGAAGAGCTAAATAATTGGAGCCATGTACCATGTTCATGGAAAAGATGATACATTTTATTAAATACCAATTAAAATCCCAACAAGGCTTTTCAAGAAAATTGGCAATATGATTCTAAAATTTGTATGAAAAAACAAGACAAAGAATATTTAAGACCCCATTGAAGAAGCAAAATAAGGTAGATTTGCACATACATGCTTTACTATTAAGCAATAGCTATTAAGGCAATCTAGACTTCCAAAAGAAATATGAACAACCTCAGTTATGCAAATAATATCACTGTAATGACAGAAAGTGAAGAGGAACTAAAGAGACTCTTGATGAAGGTGAAAGAAGAGAGTGTGGAAAACTTGGCTTAAACTGCAACATCCAAAAAACTATCATGGCATCTGGTCCCATAACTTCATGGCCAATATATGGGGAAAAAGTGGAAACAGTGACAGATTTTATTTTCTTGGGCTCCAAAACCACTGCAGATGGTGACTGCAGCCATGAAATTAAAAATGCTTTCTCCTTGGAAGGAGAGCTATGACAAATCTAGACAGCATATTAAAAAGCAGAGACATCACTTTGCCGACACAGGTCCATATAGCCAAAGCTATGGTTTCTTTGGTAATCATGTACAGAAGTGGGAGTTGGACGATAAAGAAGGTTGAGCACTGAAAAATTGATGCTTTCAAGCTGTGGTGTTGGAGAAAACTTTTCTAAGTTCCTTGGACAGCAAGGAGATCAAACCAGTCAATGCTAAAGGACATCAACCCTGAATACTCATTGGAAGGACTGATGCTGAAGCTGAAGCTCCAATACTTTGGCCACCTGATGCAAAGAATTGATTCATTAAAAAAGACCCTGATACCAGGAAAGATTAAAGGCATGAGGAGAAGGGTATGACAGAGGATGAGATGGTTTTATGACATCACTGATGCAGTGGACATGAGTTTGAGCAAGCTTTGGGAGTTGGTGATGGACAGGGAAGCCTGGCCTGCTGCAGCCCATGGGGTCACAAAGAGTCAGGCATGACTTAGTGACTGAACAACAACAACAACATTAAGGCTTGTGGTATGGGCAGAGAGACAGAGAGACAGAGAGAAACAGAGAGACAGAGACAGAGAGAGACACACAGAGACTGGCTCATGCAAGAGCATAAAAGCCCAGAAGAATACCTGCTCCCACTTCATTTCAAAGCTTTTACACATGTGCGCTTCCCTCTGCCTGGAAGGCTCTATCCACTTTGATATTGTCACAGCTTATTTTCCTCTCATCTTCAGGTCTTTCCTCACATGTCACTTTCTCTGTGAGACCTTTCCTGACTGCCCTAAACAAAGTTCACCTTTCCCTTGCCTAGTGTCTCCCTTCTCTGCTTCACCTTGTCCATAGCACTTATCACAAACTGCCCTATCATGTATTTAACTAATTTGCTTTATTTGCTTTCATCCTGAAAAGCAATGTGAGCTGCATGAGGGCAAGGCTCTGTATCTCTCTTATTCACTTCTGTATTGTGAGTACCTAGAACAGTGCTTGACACAGAGTGGCAAATAGTTACTGAGACCGTGGAGTGAGTGAATTTCCTGATTACTTTATAAAGCTTCCAGTCTGCCTGAAACAACATTGCACCAATCCTGCTCTTGAAAATGATATTGAGCCATGCCTAGATAATTTCTCAGGATTTTGCTTTGTATTTTGTTAAAATTGTTGTTGATGTACTTTTCTTTTTTTTTTATTTTTGGTTTTTTTTTGATTTATTTTTATTAGTTGGAGGCTAATTACTTTACAACATTGCAGTGGTTTTTGTCATACATTGAAATGAATTAGCCATGGATTTACATGTATTCCCCATCCCGGTCCCCCCTCCCACCTCCCTCTCCACCCCATCCCTCTGGGTCTTCCCAGTGCACCAGGCCTGATGTACTTTTCTTGAAAGAGTGGGGTATAGAGATGGAAATTTTTCCCTTCTTCTGGTCTAATAATTTAACTGACAGATTAATAGCAGTCAAATTAACTTAATTATATATATTATATATATAGGAGACCCACAAACACATGAAGACTCAAGGCAATCGGGCTGTTAAGGCTTATAAGCCATTTGGAACTAAGGGCAAAGGGAGAGGGGTCTGGGGTTTCAAAGGGGAGGGAGACAATTCACAGGGAGTTGAGAAGACCAAAAGTTTGGTAAACAAATGTTGGGGATGAGGTGCAGGTAAATCTTTCTGATGCCAAAAGTTTTCTCCAGTAATAGGTCTCTGCCTGGTACTGGTCCTCTCATCTTCATTCTTATAGACAGTTAAGGGAAAGTTTTGCCTGAGTTTGCTGCATCTTAACTGCCATCGGCTCAAAACAATCCACATGTCAAATTGGTAAATTTAGGGCTATAAAATTCTGCTCCATATCAGGGGAAAATATACACTTTCCCCCCACAACACAAGGAGACAATGGAATTCTTTGTATTTTGGGTGTTTGTTTTAAAGGGGAGCAGAAATTGACACCCCAAAATATGTCTCTTTGGTATAAGAACTATTTGGGGCAGGTTATTTTGAGAAACTGTAGACACAGGAGAAGCTGTGAAAACCAAGAAGTTACACTTTTGTAAGAGATGTTCACATCTGTATGTCCATTTGTAAACTCTCTCTCTACAACCCAGGAAGTGGAGGAAGACTCTAATCTCTAGAAACATATCCATGGAGAAGGCAGCCACCCAAATCTACACAACAACCTTCCCTTGTTCACTATGCTCTTCCTGGTCACCTTGCATAACTGACTCCCCCACCCTCAACCTCTTTCTTTTCTCTTTACCTGAAGATGATACTTAATGTGGTGGCTTGGACCATTTTAAGGAGTTTTTCAGCTTTCCTAAGTCATACACACATGGGGATATCCATATTATTAAACTCCTGTTTGTTTTTCTCCTGTTAATTTTTCTTTGTATTACAGGGGGTCTCAGCGAAGAACCTACATGGTAGAGGGGAATTAGCTTTCCTTCCCCACAGCTTCTTTGGCTAAGTACTATCTTGTCACTATGCTCACCAGGTTCACAACTCGAAGTTAGAGAATACCTGGAAGACACATACACAGACTTTCCTTGTGGAGTGTGTGTCTGCTGAGAGTCTGGCATTGAAATCAAAGCCCTCTGACCTGGGAGAGGGGGTGTGAGCCTTTCAGAAAGAAAGAGACCAGCACACTATTCTTTCCATTTGCTCTTGTGTAGCACACTCCACAGTACACTATACAGGATGCTAAATAACATACAGTTCATAGGCATGGAGATCTAAAGTCAACAACAGGTGAAATTATTTCTTTCTGGAAACTTTGTGTTTTCTCCAAAAAATTTTGAACTCTGTAGATCTACAGTTGCCTATAAGATTTCTTCAGTATTAATTAGTGAAGCACAGTTTGATATTATGAGCATAATAAAAAAAAAAGGTAAAAATGTCACCCTGAATTCATCCTGAAACAATAGCTTCACAACAACTTAAAAAAAAAAAGATGAAAAATCTATACAACTTAGCAAAAAGAATGAAAATTCCTAAACATGAGCAATATTAAAATCTTCCCATCCTGGCAAGGGGGAGGAGATGCTCAAAGCCAGATTTAATTTAATTTTAGCTGACACTAAATTTTGTACCATTTCTTGCCTACATGCTTCATAAACCTAACCATTCTACTCCTCTTCTTGAAATACTCTAACTTGAAATACTCAGTGCCCTCAAGATAAAGCCTCAACTTATCAATTCACCAAACTTTCCTCTTCACGACCAGGCACCTGTAAGTCTTAGCCCTTATCATGCAGCTCACTTTCAGTTTCTAGTCATACCTGCGGTTTTCCACACGAGCCATCTTCTCTCTCATCTTTCGTCTTTGTTCCCATTGCTTCCACGCCTGGGATAGAGCATCCCCTCCCTGATTCTTCCCAAGGAGAACTTACTCATCCTTCAAATCTCTGCCCTAACGAGCCTTTTCTCACCATCCAACCCCCACTTGAGACTATACTTATGGCCTCCTCTGCATGTGCACAGTCTGCTATGCCTGACCATCCCAACTCTCATCACACTTGTGTAACTGTTTATATGCCATCCTCATAAAGCTTTGAGCTCCAGAAGAGCAAAGATTGTCTTAACTTCTCATCAATAATGCCTGACATATATGTGCATGCTAAGTTGCTTCGGTTGTGTCCAACTCTTTGCAACCCTATGGACCATACAGCTGCCAGGCTCTTCTGTCCATGGAATTCTCCAGGTGAGAATACTGGAGTGGATTGTCATTGCCTTCTCCAGGAGATCTTCCTGACCCAGGGGTTGAACCCTCATCTCTTATGTCTCCTACATTAGCATGCAGGTTCTTCACTACTAGCACCACCTGGGAAGCCCTGGCCTAGATAAATGAAGTAGAAATAGTTTCTAAGAGGAGCTATTAAGCAGTGGAGTGGAATGCCTCAGAGGGCAGTGGCTTCCTCACAACTGAGGCATCCTAGCAGATCATTGTCTACTACCAGTCTGGGAGATTGTTGCCAGAAGACATATTTTAATTAAGGGTTAAGCAAGGTGACTTCTGAGGTCTCTTCTAACTCTGACATGAAGCAAAGTAAATCTCTGCAGTGCCAAAAAAATTAAAAATTCTATCAGTTCAGTTAGATTCATGATAGTTGAATTCAAATATATGCTCAATTTATATCTAGTATAACCCCCTGCTGTTGGCTATCTACCCTCACATACATGATCTCATTTTGTCCTCACTATTATGTGAAACACATGTTGCCATCTCTACCCTACAGACCAGGAAACTGAAACTCAGCAAAGCAGCAGAGCCAAGATTCAGATTATGATGAGTTTGACTCAGAGTTCAGGGACCTCTCCATTACATCCTATTTAAACAATCTTGCACAATGCCAAGATTACCAAGGAACTTACATGAACATCACATAGAAGGTCAGAGACACTTGAAAAGAAATGTACTCTAAGGGAAAATTTACTTAGTGAGCCTAAATTTTGGGTACCCTCACCTTGTCCTGTCTAGGAGACAGCAAGAATGAAAGAACAGCAGGCCCCAGCAAGGGCTGGAAAGTAAATTTATAATTATGGATAAACTGGATGCTACAAGGCATTAGACTCTAGGAACAAGTCCAGAGGGAACAGTTCATAATCTTGAAAACAAGATATGATCCTGGGGTCGGAAAACTGACCCCAGACTGTTTCTCAACTGGCGTCTCAGAGTCACATGTTTTACATATCTGGTGGAAAATCTATAGATAAGAATATTAGTCTTAGTTACTGATTTGTTATTGATTACTGTTTCCTAATTACTCAGTGGTTAATGATCATTTTGTTCTTTGGCCCTGAAGGCCACATGAGTTATAATTTAACTCCCCGCATATTCTTTCACTCACAGCTGAAAGTATAATAAAGCTGGCTTGGATTCAGTTTCGGCACCTTCACCTTGGAGCGGTGTTGGTCCCCTGATCCTCGCTTTTCTCTGAATTCTTGTGTCTTGTTTCTCATTCTCTCCCCGTATCGCCTTTTGGAAACCCTGCTTGTCGAGCCGGTCTCAACAGTCCTGCTTTCTGGTGAACCCTTTATGCTTTTCTTTTACCTTCAGGCTGGTACAAGACACCTTTAAAAACTGAAATGAACTCATCCACTACTGAACCACAAATGAACTCATTACTATTAATATTAATTTATGCCAATGTTCAAAGAACTTTAGGCCTGCTTTGGAATTTGAGAGACTGCTTCAGGAATCACTGTAAAATAAAACATGGAAAGGTCTGAGTGGAAAATGGTGGTCCTATTTGATGAATCTAGCTATATTTTGGGTTTTATCCGTGGGGCTTGGGGGAAATTTCTTTAGGCAAAATGTATCACAAATTATGCATGCTCTTCTTCAGAAATTAATGATCAGAAGTATGAATATAGCAATGTTGAGAATTTCAACTCTCCAAGCAATATTTCATCTTCACTCACAAATATATGCAGAAAACAAACTGATATTAATTTTTTCCCTTTTTATCTTATGACATTGGACTACTACTAAATTAATATTTTTTTAGAGGAGAGTCTTAATTTTTATTTCCCTTATTCTTCAACATCAGTCATGAAAATAAATTATGAGGGAAATGTAATACTTGTTGATCATTCTTCCTTTTTCACCTTTTTCCTCCCTTTTCCAGGAAATGAAGTGTAAAGTAAAAATGGAGAAAATGCAAACATGTCTGTCCATCTAGAGCATTTGGATTTTAACAGGATACAGCTCATATTTATCAAAAATGAAAAGCTCAATGTCCTACTTCAAACATTTTTCCCAAACTTAAATCTTTATAATGTTAATTTTCATATCCCTCAAAAAATAGCTCTAACATGGTTATTAATTTCTATGGAAAGAGAAAAGCTGTATGTGAAGGACAAATAAAAAAATGATGTATTGAGTGACCACAATGTTACTTGTTACAATGTTAAAATGTTACAATTTTAAAACTTTGGTTTTGCCTTTCCAAAATGCACTGGATGAAGGGGGGTTAAAGGAGAACAGAATTGTTCCCCCCAGAATATGTCTCTTTGGCATATTGATTATTTTGAGCTGGCTATTTTTAAGAAGTAGACACAGGTTGAAGAGCTGAAAACAGTAGAAGTTACCTTTTGTAAAGGTCATTTACATTTGTAAGTGAAATCTCCATTTGTGCCAGTATCTCCCACTCTGTACCAGGAAGAGATGGACAACTAAATGTCTAGACAATTTCATCTGCTTAACAGCCTTACTCTTGTCTACTGCGCTCCTCCTGGTCATCTCCCATAACTGACTCCTCCACCCCCAACATCTTCATGTGTCTTTAGCTGGAGATGATACTTAAGGTGGTGACTTGGGCCACTTCAAGAGTCACTCAGCTTTCCCGGATCTCTCCCATGTATATAGGAGGTATCCATGTTAATAAGTTTGTGTTTGTTTTTCTTCTGTTATTCTGTCTTTTAGTACAGGGGGATCTCAGCCAAGACCTTAGAAGGGTAGAGGGAAAATTTCTTTCCCTTCTTCATGCAGCCTCAGTTTTTCAACTGTAAAATGGGTAATGATAGTGCCTACTTAAATGATTAATTATACAGATTAAATGAGGTAATTAAGTATTTAGCTTAATACCCGAACTTACAATGAATGTTTGTTGCTATTGTTCAGTCGCTAAGTCATGGCCTACCTTTTTAAGATTCCATGGTCTGTAGCCTGCCAGGTTCCTCTGTCCATGAGATTTCTTAGTCCAGATTACTGGAGTGGGTTGCCCTTTCCCTCTCCAGAGGATCTTCCTGACTCAGGAATCTAATCTGTCTCATACATTGGCAGAAAAGCCCTTACAATGAAAGTTTAGCAAATGCTAATTGGATGAATAAACAAATGCATGTGTGAGGATGAGATACTGGGGAGAGGACTAAGAAGGAACTTTTGAGGAGTAGCAATCTAGTTTGGGAGACAGAAAGGATTGTGTTGAAAATAAAAGCCAACTATATTATATATTCTTTACCAAGTGCTTATAGATGGTGAAAATTGCAGAATGTTTGAGGCCTAACCAAAATAGATAGTATAACATGACAAACTAGGCAGACAGCTGACATTGTACATATCAGCAGAATGAGTAAGGATGGAGCATTAGGGCCAAATAAAACAATTTTTCTAGAGTAGGGATTTACAAAGCGAAGGATTTCTCAGAGTTGAAATGCCCAAAGGAATAGCTGAACACAAAATTTATCCTGTAAAAAGTACAGTTTTGCTAACTTATGTCATCCAAATATTTTACTTTTAATTCTAATTCTTTGCTTTCAAGTTAAGTCAGGGGACTGGTTCACATAGTTGGAAAATTTCCCCTAATCTTTCTGTTCACACAGACACAACCATGATAATAGTAGTAATTCTGCACATGTCTGGGTCTTTTAAAATTTCTAGAGTACGCTCACTGATTATCTCAATTTTCTAAACAGCCACCGTAATATCAAAACATATCTCCCACTTTAGATATGCAGGCATTGAGCTTCCAAGAAGGAATGTGACTTGCCCAAAGCCTGAGATTCAGAAATGTAGATACAGAATTCACCTCTCTGGCCTCCAAGAAAGAGTTGGGAATCCTTTCTCTTATACCTCAGAACCATGTGAGAACCTCTGGACTTTGTTGACTTCCCTAATAGATTAGGAATTTCTTTTTCTTGTTATTAACTTACACTTGACATATATTATTACTTTCAGATGTATAACACAGTGATTCAATATTTTTACATGTTATGAAATAATTATCACAGTAAATCCAGTCTGTCACCATACAAATGTGTTATATTATTGACTATATTACCAATGTGTACATTGCATCTGTGTGACTTATTCATTTTGTAACTCTAAATTTATAGCACTTAGTCTTCTTCACCTATTTCATCAGTTCCCATCACTACCCCTGCCTATAGCAAACATGTTTGTTCTCTGCATCTATGAATCTATTTCTGCTTTCTTATAGTTCATTTGTTTTCTTCTTGCATCCCACATGAGTGGAATAGTAATTTTCTTTCACTGTCTGACTTATTTCACTTAGTGTAATACACTTGCATCTCCTGCACTGGCAGGCAGATTCTTTAACACTGAGCCACCTGGGAAGCCCACAGTAAACATAGGTGTACATATATCTTTTCTAGATAGTGCATTTACTTTTTCTAGATATGTATCCAGAAGTGTAATTGCTGGGTTGTGTGATAGTTCTATATATATATATATATTTCTTTTTCTTTTTTTTTTTTTTTTTTTGAGGAACCTACATACTGTTTTCCACAGTGGTTGCACCAATTCACATTCCCATGTATAGGAAAGTTCCCTTTTCCACACATCCTTACCAACACTCATTATTTCTTGTTTTTTCTTTTTTTTTGATAACTGCCATTGAAACAGGTATGAGGTGATATCTCAATATGGTTTTATTTGCATTTCCATAATGATTACTGATGCTAAGGACCTTTTCATGTGCCTGTTTGCCATCTATATGTCTTCTTCAACCAGATGTCTACTCAGGTCCTCTGCCCATTTTTTAATCAGGTTGTTTCTTTTTTGATATTGAGTTGTACAAATTTTTTATATTTTGGATATCAACTGCTTATGGAATATATTGTTTTCTAACATCTTCTCCCATTCATTAGGCTCCCTTTTTGTTTTGTTGATAATTTCTTTCCTCCATGTCTTACAGTTTTCCAAGTGCAAATCTTTTACCTACTTTGTTATGTTTATTTCTAGGTATTGCATTCTTTTTGATGCTATTGTAAATGGGTTGTTTGCTTCATTTTTCTTTTTGATAGTTTAAGTGTATAGAAATGCAACACATTTCTGTATATTAATTTTGCATCCTGCATATTTACTGAATTAATTTATTAGTTCTAATAGTTTTCTGCAGAGTCTTCAAATTGGAAATTGAACCTTGACTGATATTGAATATACTTTAAAAGGAACATGAAAATTGAAGAATAGCAGATTCTACTTCTATCTCTAACAGAACAGAGATGAGATCAGGTTTGTGATAATAAATTTGTATTTTCAGAAATATATTTCACAGATAGCCACTAACATTTACTTCTTAAAAGTCACCCATAAATCAACCATTTTAGTATCAGTAAAATAAATGCATGTCCATCCAGGAAATGGTGCATTCCACTTGCAAGGAAATTGTAGGTGTAAGATGCAGTTAGCAAACATCACTTTCTTCAAGTTCCAAGTGCATGTTTGGAGGTGCTTTGAGTGATGTATAGACCTTCTGTGCAATAAACAATAAACAAGCCTGATTAATTCTGTGCACTGTCTAGCAGACCAGGAAGAGTTGTACTAACCACTGCCAATTTGGGAACTTTAGAATATAAGTATAATGGCTGTGAGATACTCAGGAATTGAGATTCAAGTATCAATTTCCTTCAGTTAAAAATAAATAAGGAAAGCAGATGAATCTTTACAAAAGCAAAATGAATCAAAAATAAAAAGATAAATTTGCCTCATTTTTATAAGCTAAAGTGGCATGTGTGACAGAAGTCATATTTGTGACATTCTAGCCCCTGGTTTTAACTCTAGTGTTTCCTTATCCAGTACCCACCATCTTACCCTTAACTAAAGTGCTTTGCAACTCACATGCTTCTTTTTTCCTTCAAAATTACACTGATTTTTTAAAGTGTAACTCTAGAATGTCATGATGCCAGAGTATCACAAAATAGCACAACGTTTCAAGCAAAGTCCACATTTTTAATCAAGCAGCCACTACTGGAATGATTCCCCCATAACTCATTATAGCTATTTAACAACTGGTAACATTCTGCCACATTTCATTGATTTAGACATGCATATACAGTTGACCCTTGAACAATGTGGAGGTTATTCCAAGTACCACTTGTAGCCACCCTTCTATTCACAGTCCCTCTGCATCTATGCAATCAATCAACCACAGAATGTAGTACTGTATATTTACTACTGAAAAATATCTGTTTATAAGTGGACTCACACAGTTCAAAATCGTGTTTTTCAAGGTTCACCTGTGTATGAATGTATGTGTGTGTGTATGTGTATGTCTTTTCTTGAGCCATTTGGAATTAAGTATGACTCGACATCTTTAAAACTTCAGCATGCCTTTTCTGAAATTAAAAATGTTTTAAGACGCTCAGTCACGTCTCTTTGTGACCCCATGGACTATACAGTCTATGGAATTCTCCAGGCCAGAATACTGGAGTGGATAGCCTTTCCCTTCTCCAGGGGATCTTCCCAACCCAGGGATCAAACCCAGGTCTCCTGCATTGCAGGTGGATTCTTTACCAGCTGAGCCACAAGGGAAGCCCTAGAATACTGGAGTGGGTAGCCTATCACTTCTCTAGTGGATCCTCCCTACCCAAGAGTCAAACCGGTGTCTCTTGCATTGCAGGCAGATTCTTTACCAACGGAGCCATCAGGGAAGCCCTTCCTACATAACAGAAACCATTATTACCCTAAGAAAACAGACAACTTCTGAATACCTTTGAGTATATAATATTTTTTAAAAATTTACCACTGTACCCTAAATATCTTTAATATATTTTTCCAAACCAGAATCCAATCACGTTTTACTCATTGCATTTGGTTCTTCTGTATCTTTAGTTTTTGTTGTTGTTGTTGTTGTTGATTTTCATTTATTTTTATTAGTTTGAGGCTAATTACTTTACAATATTGTAGTGGTTTTTGCCATACATTGACATGAATCAGCCATGGATTTACATGTGGTTCCCCATCCTGAACCCCCCTCCCACCTCCCTCCCCACCCCATCCCTCTGGGTCATCCCAGTGCACCAGCCCTGAGCACTTGTCTCATGCATCCAACCTGGGCTGGTGATCTGTTTCACACTTGATAATATACATGTTTTGATGCTGTTCTCTCAGATCATCCCACCCTCACATTCTCCCATAGAGTCCAAAAGTCTGTTCTATACATCTGTGTCTCTTTCTGTCTTGCATATAGGGTTATCATTACCATCTTTCTAAATTCCATATATATGTGTTAGTATGCTGTATTGGTGTTTATCTTTCTGGCTTACTTCACTGTGTATAATGGGCTCCAGTTTCATCCATCTCATTAGAACTGATTCAAATGAATTCTTTTTAATGGCTGAGTAATATTCCATAGTGTATATATACCACAGCTTCCTCATCCATTCGTCTGCTGATGGGCATCTAGGTTGCTTCCATGTCCTGGCTATTATAAACAGTGCTGCGATGAACATTGGGGTGCACGTGTCTCTTTCAGATCTGGTTTCCTTGGTGTGTATGCCCAGAAGTGGGATTGCTGGGTCATATGGCAGTTCTATTTCCAGCTTTTTAAGAAATCTCCACACTGTTTTCCATAGTGGCTGTAGTGGTTTGCATTCCCACCAACAGTGTAAGAGGGTTCCCTTTTCTCCACACCCTCTCCAGCATTTATTGCTTGTAGACTTTTGGATAGCAGCCATCCTGACTGGCGTGTAATGGTACCTCATTGTGGTTTTGATTTGCATTTCTCTGATAATGAGTGATGTTGAGCATCTTTTCATGTGTTTGTTAGCCATCTGTGTGTCTTCTTTGGAGAAATGTCTGTTTAGTTCTTTGGCCCATTTTTTGATTGGGTCATTTATTTTTCTGGAATTGAGCTGCAGGAGTTGCTTGTATATTTTTGAGATTAATCCTTTGTCTGTTTCTTCATTTACTATTATTTTCTCCCATTCTGAAGGTTGTCTTTTCACCTTGCTTTATCTTTAGTTTTATTTAACCTATAATATTAACTTTTTCATGACATGGCATTCAAAGAAATCAGACCATTTACTTTGTATAAACTCCCACATTCTGAATTTATCTAATTGCTTTCTCTTGGTATCATACAAATTGTTCCTTTATTCTAAACTTGAAGGTAAGTCTTTTTGTTCATTAGATTTGGGTTAAAACAAGCAAACAACAACAAGAAAACCCCGAACAAAAAACTTGGCAAGAATAAATCATAGGTGATGTTCTTTACTTCATATTGTTTTACAGATCTTCTCTTTCCTTTCCTCTGTCAAAGCTTGCCTGGATTATTGCTCTAGCTATAGGTAGTTTGGTTTAAGTAGGAGCCAGCTATAGGAGACAGAGAATGCATTACCTATTACTGTCGTTCGGCCTCTTTTCCCCTGATCTTAGATGTTCTTTAGATCCAATTTTGCTTGCACTGCACCAACTTTTTGCAATTCCAAAATATATCCAGCCTATCTTTTCAAAATGTTTTTAGTGAAGTCATATCTTCTTTCCATACAGATTTCAAATAGGCCATCTCAACCTAAATGTCTCTTCCTCACACACAAGACCTGCCTGAAGGCCACAAGACGAAGATAACACATGACAATATTTTAACATTTTTTTCTTTTTCCCTAATAATAGAGCCTTAGTGGGATATGACATACACATTTTGCCTTTGTTTTTTATTTTTTTCCATTTTATGTTCAATCTATCACTTTGTTTTAGGTCCATCTCTTGTACAGTGTATATAATTGGTTTACACAGAAAAATCACTGCATTTCTCCTTGCATTTTGTTGTCCAGGATGCTCCATCTGAGAGAGTTTGATGTAGTTTTAGGCTCTGTGTGACAGATGAATTGTGTTTGCAGGAACCAAAGAGACTGACAGTTGGGTAGGTCAACAACTTTGAAATGGAATTTTAAACCATCTGTATTTTTTGTCATATGTCTTTCATCTCGTTTTATTTATTTATCTCATTTTACTTTTGTTGTTATTTTGTTTCTTCCATGAGTGCTCTGTTTCCTGATAAGTCCTTGATCTTTTGTTTGCTTTCATCATCTTCAGTGGCTTAGAAAATATTTTATTCACTTTAATTTTTGTTAGCAGTTACCAGTCCTTAGCATGTATTTCTTTATTTATTAGAGTGTAAAATGAAATTATGCTTAAGAGTGTGCTCTATGAAAAAATAAAATTAACACACTTCTGTTTCCCCTCTTTACTCTTTCTAGTTTTGCTAATAATCTAAAATTTAAATCCAGATTATTGTTATAAAATTACTATTGCTTCCTTTGTCTAGTTTGTTTTGCACCAGGTTTTGCAATCATATTTACAACAATTATTCTGATATCAGTCTATGTTTAATTGCACTCTGCATACTATCAGTACTTGGTACCAATTTTCTTACACATATACTTGAATTTCATTTTATTTCTTAGTAATCCTGAGTATTATTCAAATGTTTTTTCTAAGATAAGAACTTGAGTGGCATACTTTCTAGTCTTGCCCTTGCTTTCGTAATTTGAAAGGCAATATGGCTAGATTTAAAATACTTGATTCACAACCCTTTTCCCACCAGATTGTCTAGAACATTGGTTTTCTTTTTCTTTATTCCTTTATTTTTTTTGCTGCTCTGCATGGCTTGCAGGACCTTAGTTCCCAGACCAGGGATTGAACCCAGGCCCTCAAATTTCCACATGTCCAGATTAATAGAATGGTCAATCATACTTTTACTGGCCCGTGGCGTCTCTTATTTAATATGGCAAGAATCTTCTAAATATTTGGTTTTACCCAAAAGGCCAACCCTGTGTTTCTCACTTAACCTTGAAAGCCTGATCAAGTTGTCCCTTTCAAGTGCAGCGGATCCCACATCTTTTACAGTTTTCTCAGTGTCTTGAAATAAGTAGATATCAAACAGTTGTCTCCCTATATTTAGTATTGCAGAGGAAAAGCCTGAGGGCCATCTAACTTTTTTGGCAAAGCAATTTTATTTTTAATAGATGGGTATATGTTTGCTAAAAATGCATCTTTAAAATTAACGTGTTTTTTTTTTTCTTACCATGATGTATCTGAAATATGGGTCTTCTTACTTTTTCCTGATTTGTTGATCCTTTCCATTAGTTCCATAGGTCTCACTCACAGTGAGTGCACTTAAGAGGTACTGTTTTTCTTATATCTGCATGGATTTATTAGTGGAAACCCATTTAACCCTGCAATACTTCCTTCTTTACATATGTACCCATAATCTTCCCATTAAAAAGCACATTGTTAACATCATATAATATTTCAAATGTTAAGTAACTGAAATAGGTCTCTTGGGCTTCCCTTGTAGCTCTTTTGGTAAAGAATCCGCCTGCAATGCAGGAGACACAGGTTCAGTCCCTGGGTCAGGAAGATCCCCTGGAGAAAAAATGGCAACCCACTCCAGTATTCTTGCCTGGGGAATCCTATGGACAGAGGAGTTTAACAGGCTACACTCCATGGGGTTGCAAGAGTCGGACAGGACTTAGTGACTAAACAACCACTACCAATAATCTGTATTTTTAGACTGTATTAATACATAGAATTCAGGCTCCCTGAACACATACACAAAAGTCTTTATACTTAAAATATGAAATCAACATACCTCTTTAATTTTAAAAGAAATATTTAAACAAACAGTATAATAAATAAGTGCATTAGGATGGTACTCTAAGTATATACTCTGAGTCTACAATTTTAACAGGGAAGATTTAGTTCATTATGTCAAATCAAAAATATTAATATTACCATTGTGTTCTTGACTGTTTTCATGAATTCCTGAAAATGTCACTCAGTTAAAATTTATTACTATAAAATTTAAGAGTCTTAACTTTTTGACTCTTTTATCACACAGGCAGGTTGAAAAGCAACATTGATCACTTCACCTAGACATGTTTGTAGCAAAATACCTATATAAATCAGTCATTCCTCATCATTAAGAAAATGAAAAGACAAACAATAGACAGGGAAAAATATTTACAGTACATATATCTAAAAAAGATTGTTATTCAGAATATATGGACCACATCTCCAACTGAATGTAAAAGGTAATCAGCTCAATTAAAAACCACACACACACAAATTTGCATACTCTTAACAAAAATATATATATACTAACGGCCAATAAGAGCATGAAATGAAACTCAGTGTCATTAGTCAGCAGGGAATGCCAATTAAAATCACAAAAGACATCACTATATTCACACTAGAATGGTTAAAATGAAAAGAATGATCGCAGGAAGTGTTGATGAAAATATGGAACAACTCAGAAATCTCATGATTGCTGGTGTAATTGCAAAATGGTGCATACACTTTGGAAAACAATTTGATAGTTTAACAAAGTTAAACATATACTTACCATATGATCCAAAATTTCACTCCTCAGCATGTAACCAAGAGAAATAAAAATACATCTAAACAAAAACCTGCATATGAATGTTCATATCAGCATTATTCACAATAGCCAAAGTCCAAAAAATCCCAAATGTCCTTCAACTGGTGAATGAATAAACAAACAGTGGAATATAACACAGCAATAAAAAGGAAATTAAATTTTAGTTTACACACAACACAGATTAATATCAAAGGCATTATGGTGAAAGGAAGAAACCACACACAAATAGCTCATACCATTTGATTTCATTTATGCAACATTCTGGAAAATTTAAATCTAATCTATTGTGACAAAAAGCAGATAGGGAAAGAAGGAAAAGTGGGGAAGCTGGGGAAGAAGGAAAAGTGATTTCAAAGTCACAGGATAGAATGTTTTGGGTCATGGAAATATTTTATATCTTGATTGTGGTGACAGATACATGACCACATATGTTTGTCAAAACTTAAACTATACCCTTGAAATGAGTACACTATTAAATATAAATTATTATGCAATAAATTTGTTTCAAAAGTTATAATAAGAAAATGTTAACTTAAAAACAAGAAAGAATGTGAGATTATAGCTATAGTTAGTTCTAGGTATATTCTACCAGCAGCAAACAAAAGGGTCAAAAATCTTCCTCTGTAGGTGCTGAATGTGACAGAGCAGCCGATAAATCTGGCTGTTTATTCTGTTGCCTCAATCTGTACCTCTAAGTCATGCTGCCCAATTATCCCAACAAGTCATACACACTCTGGTCAGCATGAGGTCAGTGTCCAGCAATCGTGTTCCCTATTCCAGATCCCTGGCCTGGCAGACAGTATACCTTTGTCGAATGGTCTAGAATTCCTCACTTACCAATCAACTTGAAATGAACTGAGCAATCATGAGATACACCATGTATCCTTTGAGATACTAGAAAATAAAGTGTTAGGTAAATGATCAATTTCAGCTCAGGAGGAGTTGCAGACATGTGTTTAACAACCCAATTAATAGACTGCAGTGGGAGAAAAGAGAACAAGTGAAATAATTATAGATTTCAATATTTTTCAACTTTGGTTTGTTTCCCCCTTGTACTAATTCTTATTTGACTCTATTACATGCTGTGAACTTACGTAAAATAGAATCTATAAAAGTACTTGCCGAATGTTTCAAGAGTCTTCTCAAGTGAAGCTGCTCCCCATACAACAAACCAAAATGGTTTTCATGAAATTAGTTAGAATTTACTAATTTAGTAAATTAGTTACTAAATTAATTAGTAAACTTTGACCTCAGCTACAGTGTGAGATAGAAGCCTAGAACTATGGAAACATTTTTCTCCTATTTCCTAAGAGAGTAATTAGGGAGGTCATAGTTGAAAATGTCCCAGGCTACACTGAAAGAAGGAATTTGACTCTAACTGCTAGAAAGAACCATTTTTATGCCTAGGAAAGTCTGTCTGTACACAGGACATAAGATTTTCTTATGAAGGAGAAGCACAAGAAACAAAGATGCATTCACACCAGCCACCACCACCAGTATCCCAGTGAACCCTGAAATTCTCAAACATTCAACTCACACTCTAGGCTTAAAAATACAGAATCTTATAGTCTCCTATGCTATCTAGGCAACATATCTTGCTTTATTTAGGGTATTTTAAGATTTTCTGTGTTAGAAATATGTGGCAAAGAACAATGTAAGTATACAAAACATGAGTATTGGGTGGATTTTCACAATAAGAAAGGAGTCTGGTTTTAAAAATTGGATCCATTCTTGACCTTCCTTGAAATAGAGAATTTCCTCAGCATGCTTAAAAGCTATCAATTAACCTTGAAATTTAAATTTGCATGAACTTTTCAGGAACATATTATGAAATACATTATATTAGATTCCTATTGCTGCTGTAATAAATTGTTACAGAGTGGCTTAAAACAACACAAATGTATTCTCTCACAGTTCTGGAGGTCAGAAGTCTGAAATGTGTCTCACTGGGCTAGAATCAGCTTGTCAGCAGGCTGCATTCCTTCTGGACATTCTAGGGGAAAATCCATTTCCTTGCTTTATTCAGTTTCTCAAAGTCATCTAAATTCCTTTTCTCATGATCCTTTCTTCTGTTCTCAAAACCAACAGTGTAGCATCTTCAAATCTCTCTCCTCTGACTCTCCTTGTATCCTTGCATCTCCTTGTAATACCTTCTTGCTTTCCTTTTATAAGGACTTTTGTGTACATTCAGCCTACCCAAAATACCGGAAGTCTCCCCATCTCAGGATTCTTAGTCACATCTGCAAAGGCCCTAGTGCCATGTAAGGTAACACAGGTACAAGTTCCTTAGATTGGAATGTGCATGTCTTTCAAAAAGTCATTATTCTACCTATCATACACAGTGGTATTTTTTTTTTCTATGTAGTTTGGGGGAAGAAATTTTTTTCTTCTTCCTTTCCTGGTTCTTCTGGCTGGTCTAATAATTAAGTTAACATGGAGAAGATTAGTAGGAGAAAATCAAATTATGAATTTCAAATTCTTACAGGACCCCATAAGAATACCAGACCTACAGGTAGTCAGGGAATTGAGGCTGATATGCTACCCTGAGCTAAGGAGAAGGGGTAAGGGTTTGAGACTTCAAAAGGAAGGAAGATAAATCATAAGGAGAAGGTAGGAAGAACAGATGTTTGGTAAATAAATGTTTACCAAATAAATAAAAGATGGCAGAGGAATAGGATGGGGAGATCACTTTCTCCCCCACAAATTCACCAAAAGATCATTTGAATGTGAGCAACTTCCACAGAACAACTTCTGAATGCTGGCAGAGGACACCAGATACCCAGAAAGGCAGCCCATTCTCTTCAAAAGGAGGTAGGACAAAATATAAAAGACAAAAAGAGAGACAAAAGAGTTAGGGACAGAGACCTGTCCTGGGGAGGGAGTTGTGAAGGAGGAGAAGTTTCCACACAGTAGGAAACCCTCTCATAGGTGGGTCTGTGGGGAGTTTGGAATCTCAGAAGGCAACATAACTGGGAGGGAAAAAAAAAAAAAAACAACTATAGAATACAAGCCTAGCTGAAACTGCGGAAAAGAGAACTTCCCCGCGAAAGGCTCTAACCTAATAACCTAATGCGCAGCCTGGCCCCCTCACAGAACAAAGGACTGAGCAAACTCCAAAGGAGAGCTAGCCGGCTGCTGCGGACCAGACCCTCCCCACCCAGAGGCAGAGAGGCAGGCTGTGACAGCCAGAGCCGGAAGGCAAGCGCCGCTGCAATCTCAGACCCATAGATGGCACCTTCCACCAAACTGTGAATAGGCTCCCAGCCGCTAACCACGTCTACCTGAGATTCTGGATGGTTGACATCCACCAGGAGGGTCGCAGCCTGAGATCAGCTCTCCAGAGGAGACACATGGCATACCAGATACGGTGTTCCCATGGCGCACCCAGGAAACCCAGTGGCTGGGACCAGGGAGGTGATTAAGACACATGGCACATCTGAGACAATGTGCTGGCCAAGAACCTGGTCTCCTGAGCGGCTCAGACCTGGGAAGGGCATGAAATACATGCCCAACCCACAGAGACTGAGCCAGAACTGTGTCTGAGTGTCTCCTGTGGAGGCATAGGTCAGCAGTGGCCTGCCACAGGGGCTCTGGGTGCAGCAGACCTGGGTTTGGCATAAGCCCTCTTGGAGCAAGTCACCATTAACCCCACCATAGAGCCGCCAGAACTTACACAGAACTGGGGAAGCAGACAACTAGAGGGCACAAACAAAACCTTGTGTGCACCAGGACACAGGAGAAAAGAGCAGTGACCCCACAAGAAACTGACCCAGACTTGCCCGTGAGTGTCCAGGAGTCTCCAGTGGAGGCGTGAGTCAGCGGTGGCCTGCTGCAGGGTTGGGGGCACTGAGTGCAGCAGTGCATGCATGGGACCTTTTGAAGGAGGTCACCATTATCTTCATTACCTCCACCATAGTTTGGCCTCAGGTCAAATAACAGGGAGGGAACACAGCCCCGCCCATCAACAGAAAATTGGATTAAAGGCCTACTGAACATGGCCCCTGGAGAAGGGAATGGCAAACCTCTTCAGTATTCTTGCCTTGAAAACCCCATGAACAGTATGAAAAGGCAAAAAGATAGGACACTGAAAGACGAACTCCCCAGGTCAGTAGGTGCCCAATATGCTACTGGAGATCAGTGGAGAAATAACTCCAGAAAGAATGAAGAGATGGAGCCAAAGCAAAAACAACACCCAGTTGTGGATGTGACTGGTGATGGAAGTAAAGTCTGATGCTGTAAAGAGCAATATTGCATAGGAACCTGGAATGTTAGGTCCATGAATCAAGGCAAATTGGAAGTGGTCAAACAGGAGATGGCAAGAGTGAACATCAACATTTTAGGAATCAGTGAAATAAATAGACTGGAATGGGTGAATTTAACTCAGATGACCATTATATCTACTACTGTGGGCAAGAATCCCTTAGAAGAAATGGAGTAGCTCTCATAGTCAACAGAAGAGTCCAAAATGCAGTACTTGGATGCAATCTCAAAAATGACAGAATGACCTCTGTTCATTTCCAAGGCAAACCATTCAGTATCACAGTAATCCAAGTCTATGCCCTGACCAGTAATGCTGAAGAAGCTGAAGTTGAACAGTTCTATGAAGACCTACAAGATTTTCTAGAACTAACACCCCCAAAATATGTTCATTTCACTATATGGGACTGGAATGAAAAAGCAGGAAGTCAAGAAATACCTGGAGTTATGGGCAAATTTGGCCTTGGAGTATGGAATGAAGCAGGGCAAAGGCTAATAGAGTTTTGCCAAGAGAAGGTACTGGTCATAGCAAACACTGCTTTTCCAACAACCAAGAGAAGACTCTACACATGGACATCACCAGATGGCCAATACTGAAATCAGATTGATTATATTCTTTATAGCCAAAGACGGAAAAGCCCTATACAGTCAGCAGAAACAAGACCGGTAGTTGACTGTGGCTCAGATCATGAATTCCTTTTTGCCAAATTCAGACTTAAATTGAAGAAAGTAGGGAAAACACTAGACCATCCAGGTATGACCTAAATCAAATCCCTTACAATTATACAGTGGAAGTTACAAATAGATTCAAGGAATTAGATCTGATAGAGTGCCTGAAGAACTATGGATGGAGGTTCCTGACATTGTACAAGAGGCAGTGATCAAGATCATCCCCAAGAAAAAGAAATGCAAAAAGGCAAAACGGTTGTCTGAGGAGGTCTTACATGATCTCTGAAAAGAAAAGAAGTGGAAGGCAAAGGAGAAAAAGATATACCCATTTGAATGCAGAGTTCCAAAGAATAGCAAGGAGAGATAAGAAAGACTTCCTCAGTGATCAGTGCAAAGACATAGAGGAAAAAATAGAATGAAAAGAATAGAGATCATTTCAAGAAAATTAGAGATGCCAAGGGAACTTTTCATGCAAAAATGGGCACAATAAAGGACAGAAATGGCATGGACCTAACAAAAGCAGCAGATATTAAGAAGAGGTGGCAAGAATACACAGAAGAACTATAAAAAAAGATCTTCTCGACCCAGATAACTAGAGCCAGACATTCTGGAATGCGAAGTCAACTGGGCCTTAGGAAGCATCACTGCAAACAAAGCTTGGAGGGGATGGAATTCCAGTTGAGCTCTTTCAAATCGTAAGAGATGATGCTGTGTAAGTGCTGCACTCAATATGCCAGCAAATTTGGAAAACTCGGCAGTGGCCGCAGGACTGGAAAAGGTCAGTTTTCATTCCAATCCCAAAGAAAGGCAATGCCAAAGAATGCTCAAACTATTGCACAATTGCACTCATCTCACACACTAGCAAAGTAATGCTCAAAATTCTCCAAGCCAGGCTTCAACAGTACATGAACTGTGAACTTCCAGATATTCAAGCTGGATTTAGAAAAGGCAGAGGAACCAGAGATCAAATTGCCAACACCTGTTGGATCATCAAAAAAACAAGAGAGTTCCAGAAAAACATCTACTTCTGCTTTATTGACTATGCCAAAGCCTTTGAGTTTCTGGATCACCACAAACTGTGAAAAATTCTTCAAAAGATGGGAATACCAGAGCACCTGATCTAGCTCTTAAGAAATTTGTATGCAGATCAAGAAGCAACAGTTAGAACTGGACATGGAAAAGCAGACTGGTTTCAAATACGGAAAGGAGTACATCAAGGCTGTATATTGTCACCCTGCTTAGAGTGCATCATGAGAAATGCTTAACTGGATGAAGCACAGATTGAAATCCAGATTGCCAGGAGAAATATCAATAACTTCAGATATGCAGATGACACAACCTATGGCAGAAAGCAAAGTCGTACTAAGAAGCCTCTTGGTGAAAGTGAAAGAGGAGAGTGAAAATGTGGGCTTAAAACTCAGCATTCAGAAAACTAAAATCATGACATCTGGTCCCATCACTTCATGACAAATAGATGGGGAAACAGTGGAAACAGTGAGATACTTTATTTTTGGGGGCTCCAAAATCACTGCAGATGGTGACTGCAGCCATGAAATTAAAAGACACTTGCTCCTTGGAGGAAAAGCTATGACCAACCTAGACAGCATATTAAAAAGCAGAGACATTACTAACAAAGGTTCATCTAGTCAAAGCTATGGTTTTCCCAGTAGTCATGTATGGATGTGAGAGTTGGACTATAAAGAAAGCTGAGTGCCAAAGAATTGATGCTTTTGAACTGTGGTGTTGGAGAAGACTCCTGAGAGTCCCTTGGACAGCAAGGAGATCCAACCAGTCCATCCTAAAGGAAATCAGTCCTGAATATTCATTGGAAGGACTGATGCTAAAGCTGAAACTCTAATACTTTGGCCACCTGATGGGAAGAACTGACTCATTGGAAAAGACCCTGATGCTGGGAAAGATTGAAGGTGGGAAGAGAAGGGGACAACAGAGGATGAGATGGTTGGATGGCATCACTGACTCAATGGACATGAGTTTGAGTAGGCTCTGGGAGTTGGTGATGGACAGGGAAGCCTGGTGTGCTGCAGTCCACGGGGTTGCAAAGAGTTGGGCATGACTGAACTGAATTGAAATAAATTTTTGCCCTGCCAAGGGGAGAAATCCTTCTTATGTAAGACAAAGTAATTGTTGTTGATGTTGTCTTCCAGGTACAGGCTCCCTATCTAAATTCTTCTAGGCAGTTAAGGAGAATGTAAAAAGAAACTAATTCCTGAGTCTTCAGTTTCTTAATAATCATCAGCCTAAAATAATCCTCATTCTAAATAGATACATTTTGGGGTGGCAAATTTTGCTCCCCTCCAGTGGCTAGAAAAGAAGTACACTAATAAACTAATTTTTAAATTTTTCTGTGCTTGTGAATGGAGCTGCAGTGAGGAACAATTGATAATACTTGTATATGAACTAGGGACTTCCCAGGTGGTTCTAGTAGTGAAGAACCCTCCTGCTAAAGCAGGAGACATAAGAGATGCTGGTTTGACCCCTGGGTAGGGAAGATCCCCTGGAGGAAGGTAATGGCGACCCACTCCAGTATTCTTGAGAATCCCATGGACAGAGGAGCCTGACCGGCTACAGTCCATGGGGGCCACAAAAAGTCAGACACGACTAAGCAACTTAGCATGCATGTATATGAGCTAGGTTTAGAATAATGCCAATGTCAGAGATAAAAGCTTGAAAACATTAAGTTCCATTGAACTAAACCTGATTGAGTTTGAGGCAGGAGATAGATGGGGCACAGGCTGAGCAGCTGAAGTTAGTCCCCTGTGGACAGATACTCTATGATAAAGATACTAGCAGGAGCAGAGTGGTGCTGAGTACTGCCCAGATAAGAGATAAAGAAACCACAGATTTCTCATTCTTGAGGTCAAGGAGAACTTCACAACTATATATACACAGAAAGGCTCCTCTGGGGTCAAAAACGGAGGGGGTGCCACCCCACAGTAAGTAGTGTCAACCTTTCCACAGGCCTCTGCACTGGAATCCATCTGAGACAAATTAAATATGGACTCAGAACCAGCAAAGAAAGATGATCGGCTAGAGGAAACCCAGAAGAAATGCCCCATAGAAGTGATTTAAACTACCACAAAGTGGTTAGGATTCAGTTCTCTCACTGCTGTGGACTGGCTTCAATCTCTCATCAGGGAAATGAGATCCTCCTTCAAGCTGCTTCCGGCCCAAGCCATCCAAAATTAAGCTGAATTCAGTTAGATTTTTGTGACAGAAGCAATACATATTCTAGTTAATGACATACATATTTTGTCAAACTCATGTAAGGTATTTAGCTCCCTTTCCATCTATGTGATATAGAACGATGAATAACAAGTAGATAATTCTCTTTTGTGTGTTTTAGTTGCCCAAATAAATCCCCCTCCTGAAAGAATGGGCTGAATTATTTATTCTTTAATAGCATAAAATCTAAACATATCTTTTAGCTATTTGGAGGTCACTTAGGCTTTAAGAAGCTATTCTGTCATTATTGAGTCATAAAACTTAACAGCCCATGAATGCTGCCTGAGTTCAACACCAAAGGCTAAATAGGATAAAACACTGCATTAATTACAGTCTATTATTATCAGCAGTTGGTTAGGGGAAATGTGGTTATACTGAAACTTCGAAATACATTTAAAAATTAAACACTTTCATAACAGTAACAGTGAAAACATTTTTAAAGTCAAAATCTATTTCACACCTCAAACAGCTTACTTGTGTTTGCTCTGCATCACTATGTTCCAGTTCCCATGTAGGTACATATTCATACATATATCCCTTGTTTTCAGATTCCTGTAATCATAATGTAGATACCAATTTCTATTTGGCCTTTTACACCCTGTCTAGTATGCTTATTTTTTGAAGTAATTATGTAGTGCTCATAATTTTTATTTTGAGGGCTATTGTGTATTCTACAATAAGAATGTAATATGATTTTCTTGATTCTATGATTAGACATTTATGTTGATTCCATTTTTAAGTCATGATAAACACTGCCATACATAAGGCTTTTGGGTGTGCCTTTCTTGGAGATTGGGGAGATTATTTTCTTGGGACAGTTTTTAAGTGTTATAGTAATCTCATCAAGTTTTAAAACTAATAATGGGAAATTTTTCTCCATGTTTGTACATAGAAAAATTCTCAGTGGAGACAAGGAAAGTACTTTCAAAAGATGTCAATAATATCCTTATACCAACATTTATACCTTGCCTGAAATAATTTTCCTGAGGACAGAGATAAGTGTGAAGAATATGCTGAATGAGTACAATGAGTACAATGGTTAGATTATACACAGATTATTGTTGATTATGAAGAAATTGTTATATATATATTTTTAAATGTAGAGGAATAAAAGGAATAGTGAATTTAAGAAGACTAGTGCTACATGCCAATGGAGCAAAATATGAAATTCTGTACAAATTCATGTATGTGGTTTGTATACAGTTGTATATAAAATATTTAATAATTACTGCTCCTCTCTTGAGCATTCAATTCTTAACGAATAGGGCTTTGAAGTTCTATTTATGTTGTATAGGCTACAACATTTTAGAGGTAATAGAGACATGAGACAAGTTAAAGTTCTCAAAGTACGTATATTTTAGTGTCAGTAATAGAGTATAAGGCAAGAAGTAGATTTGGTCTTATCAGATGATGGAATGACAGCAATTTCTATTGAATTCTTCATGCTGCTTGTCTTTTTGCTCTTAATTCAAATATACAAGGAGGAAAGACATTTTGTTAAAATTGTGACTAAAATACTTAACAAAAGAAGCAAGCCATGTGTTAAAGGTTCCCAGAGATGGGGGAAACACTGAAATAAATCGAGATCTTCTCCAGCTTTAATTTCATTATGTAGCTGCACAGTGTTTACCTAAGGAATTCACTATCATATGCAATTTGACTTTTAAGTAGAAATATGACCAATATAGACTGAAGCATTAAAAGGTGTGAGTGCCTGTTCGATAATGTGAGAGAAGTCAGGATGTATGCTAATGGGAAAGCTGGTTGGCTACCTTTACAGAGGAGAATATCTTTCAGTTGAATAGCTGTCCCTAACCACGAGTGGATCTACTAGAAAATTCCCAGTGCTTAATATCAGAGAATACTGATACACTCAACATTTTAAATGGGCTTAAGGTCCCATTCTGAATCACTGAGAATAAATGTTGTCAACCTGAATCCCTGTGAGGTGCTATTGAAATGATAATAGCTATCAATTTAATAAAAGGAGAATCTTTAGGTTGAGAGGCTCTTTTTTCTGTTCAGTCGTGTCCAACTCTTTGTGACTCCATGGACTGTAGCATGCCAGACTCTTCTGTCCATGGAATTCTCCAGGCAAGAAGACTGAAGTGGGTTGTCATTCCCTTCTCCAGGGATCTTCCTGACCCAGGGATCAAACCAGTGTCTCCTGCATTGTAAGCAGATTCTTTACTACTGAGCCAGCAGGGAAGCCCTTAGGGTAAGAGGAGTTACTATTAATTTGTAAACCATAGAGAACTTACACAAAGTGGCATGGTTAGTCTTGGTGAACAATTCTAAGCTAAGCATTAGAAACTAATTTTTTGTTAAAGTAACTTTATTTCTATATGCCATCATTTTATCCATATTTTAAGCATATAACTTTAAATTAATTAATTCTCTCATTCACTCATTCAGAGTATTAAGTGCCAGGTACTGTGACTATCTAACTGAACAAGACAAATACAAAATCCATGCTCTATGGAGCTTACTTCTAATAGATATCTTTCTATGGCACATATTTTTCTGCAGTTCAAAACATCAAAAGAACCCATTATTATTGGTAAAATGGGAAAATGACATAGCAGTATAACTTTCAAATGGAGTTACAGAGACATAAAAGAGTATACAGAAAAGAGTATAACAAGTAGCAATATATTTCAGTGAATATTGGGTAGGAAAGAGACAATGCAAACTCATAGAGGTGTTAGAATTCACACCCAGTTTGTATTTTCAGTTGTCCAGATCAGTTTGATATGCATCTCACCATTCTGTTTTGGGTGGGCTCAACCTGAAGAAAAAGACTGCTGCTTCCTTTGCCCCCAGGTCCTTTTCAATCTGTGGTCTTTCATAACAATAGCACTCAGTTGCCACCCAGAGAAAGGCAATAGTCAATAGGTAGTGCTACTCACAACTGTTTTATTTTCATATCCCTTAGATCCCCAAGCTACACCTGGCTACATTGCTTAGAGGAAGAATGGAGAATGAATGGAGGGCTTCACTACCGACTGTATCTTGTATCAGGTTTCTTCTGAGAAAGAAATTTGGGTAATCCTGGGACTGCAGTTATATTTAATTGAACTCCGACTAGCTGAGGCATTGATACCAGACCAAAAGAGCTGCATGAAGTGACTAACCCACCTTGGTGGCCTCAGGTGGCCTCACTTTGGGTGCTTTTAAAGCAATGGATTCCCTCATAGCTCAGGTAAAGAATCTGCCTGCAATGCAGGAGACTGGGTTTGATCCCTGGGTTGGGAAGATCCCCTGGAGAAAGGAAAGGCTACCCACTCCAGTATCCTGGCCTGGAGAATTCTGTGGACTGTATAGTCCATGGGGTTGCAAAGAGTTGGACACGACTGAGCGACTTTCACTTTCATGTTCACGTTTAAAAAAATGAATGCTTTACCTAAGGGGTACAAAGGAAGCTAATCACTTTTCATGTATTTTAAATGTACTTTCTTATAGCTGATACAATCCAAACAGTTTAAGTACTCTCACCACCCATGTGCCAAAGAGGAAATTCAACACTAGCCATGACGGTATCAACTTTAAAGATATATTCTGTAATAATTAAGCTCATTACATTTGAATATTTAATTTCTGTCAATACACAAATACATAATTATTCAAAATATTGTAATGAAGTCTACCAAGACTATTAAAAATCTACTTAATTGTCATCCAGAAAACATTACAAAGTTCCTAGCCAGGAGCATAACAACCTTTAGAGCATTTTCCAGTATCACCTTGGACTCCTCCATCTTATTTATTTTGTTTTAATTTGGCCACATCAAGGGCGTGTGGGATCTTAGTTCCTCAACCAGGGATCGAACTCACAGCCTCTGTATTGAAAGCTCAGTCTTAACCCCTGGATCTCCAGGAGAGTCCTGGCAGTTTCTCATTATGGTAGACAATGATCATAGCTTATCAATAACCAAGACAAATTCCATTCATCTTTCACTATTTGAAGTTGAAAATTCACCACTTACATAGACAGTCATTAAAATTATTAGATATTGGAAAAATTCTCATAATTTACAAAATGAAACTTTGATTTTTAGCCCTTCAAATTTTAAGTTGTTTTTTTGTCTTTGCTTTTCAATAATAGATACAAATTTCAAATTATGGCAGAAGAAGTGATGCCTGTTATTCTTGGCCTAAATATCCAGTACAATCTAGTCTGGAAAACTTTCTCTATAAATCTCTTCAGTCAATAAATAATGGCTAATATATTGCCTATGATATTTCTAAATGACATGTGGCCTACATTATGTTCACTGGTCCCTAGAGACTTAAAATCAATTAGTATGCAGCTTCTTTTCAGATATAATGATCATATGAAAACAGGTAATACAGACCTCCTGAAAGATACAAAAATTTTGATTTTATGTATTTTATGAGCATAAAAGAGATAAATAAACAATTTATGTATCTATGTGTTATTCATAATGGGTTTACTCGTGGCTCAGTGGTAAAGAATTTGCCTATCAAGGCAGAATATGCAGATTCTATCCCTGGGTTGAGAATATCCTGTGGAGAAGGATGGCAACCTACTCCAATATTCTTGCCTGGAGAATCCCATGGAATGAGGAGCCTGACAAGCTACAGCCCATGGGTTGCAAAGAGTCAGACATGACTTAGCAACACACACACACACACACACACACACACACACACATGTCATTTAAAGCTGTGTGTTTCTTCTGCTGGAACTTTTAAATTTCTTTGTTACAATGAACCAGAGTTGTTTTTTTCCTCCTGTAAAGTTCCAAAATGCAATGCGAACAATGCTATTTATAAATCAATCAACTTCAGCCTCACCATTTTTCACTATTACCTATTTCCTCAGAGTCTGCTCATGCCCTGGGGAATGTTGAACACTTGCAAGTGCTTGGTGTGGCAAAGGTTTTTACTTGGTCAGCCACTGGGAGAGAATGTGAACTAACTTCTGCCCCAAAATTAAATCCATGAAATGTCAGCCCAATAGTCTTCTCCAAAAATATTACCCTGGTCCTTAAAGGAACACCCATCTGACATTTTAATACATAATTATAAAGGAAACTATGGAAACTATGCAGAATCTGCTCTGCTATAAATAATAAATAGCACAGATTAAGATCATTCATGATGTGTTAACAATAATTTGTTCTTAATAAACCAATAGGGAAAATACAGTTTGCATTCAGGTCACCATTATTAGGAGCTGGGCGGTCTACATTTTTCTAACTCTGTAGTTAGTATCTTCAGTTGTCAGCAGGAGACTTCTACTTGAATTTTTCTCCTCTCAATTCAGATCAAGTGTGTCCAAATATGTATTCTTCACCTTCCCAGGACATGTATTTTAGCACCTTCCTATGTCAATTGGAGTTATGTTCAACCTTTCATCAGTCCTAGTAAGGACTCTTAGAGCCCTTCCTGAATTATTTTTGCCCTTATCTTCTGCAACCCTTTTGACCCATGGTTATCCTTCTAATACATCCTTTTATATCTGTTCACTGCTTCATGTAGTCTGAATCCTTGTCACCTCACATGTGGATAATTACAACAGATGATTCCCGGCTTTAGAAACTCTCAAGTTACTTCTGCTCCAATTCATCTTAGACTTTGCTGCCAGAATAACTTGCCTAAAACTGTTCAGTTCAGTCGCTCAGTCATGTCTGACTCTTTGCAGCCCCATGGACTGCAGCATGCCAGGCTTCCCTGTCCATCACCAACTCCCGGAGCCTACTCAAACTCATGTCCATCACATCAGTGATGCCATCCAACCATCCTGGAATGAGAAGTCAAGTGGGCCTTAATAAGCATCACTACAAACAAAGCTAGTGGAGGTGATGGAATTCCAGTTGAGCTATTTCAAACCTAAAAGATGATGCTGTGAAAGCGCCTAACATAGAAATCTCACTAAAATGTATCTCTATTCAAAACATCCCATGGTTCTTCAATGACATTTAGGATGTAACTCAAACACTGTGATATCCGGAATTAGTTCAGCCTTTTTAGACTGGTAGTCAAGGTTCTTCACGTACTCCTCGACCTTGCCTGTATACTCTCATCCTCCTATTCCATGACAGTGATCCAGTTCTCCAGTCAAGGTACCTCATCACTGTTCACCAACATTATAATCATTCCCAACTGCAAGCTTTTCTTCTTGCTTTATCTGGCTGTGTCTACTACTAGGCAGCATTCCTTAATGTGTCATTCAAAGGTCACCTACATCAGAATCATCTGTGTTAGTCATTCAGTCATGTCCGACTCTTTGAGATCCCATGGACTGTAGCCCACCAGGCTCCTCTGTCCATGAGATTCTCCAGGCAAGAATACTGGAGTGCATTGCCATTCCCTTCTCCAGGGATCTTCCCAACCCAGGGGCTGAACCTGGGTCTCCTTCATTGCAGGCAGATTCTTTATCATTTGAGCCACCAGGGAAGCTTGTAAGAATGATCTGAAATGCCTATAAATCATACAGATCCCTGAGTCCATAACTCAGACCTACTGCAATTGGAGGCTTAGAACTTTTACAAGCTTAGAATATTTACAAGCTCCCCAGGAGTTTCTGGTATAGGCTAAATTGCAAGCGCCTTTGTGTTATGGGCATGTGGAATTCCACTCAGTCTCTCCGAGACATAGTGCCTGGCACACATTAGAAGGTTAATATTTTTTAATGGGTAAAATTTATTTTGGTATGAAGTGAAGTGAAGTGAAGTGAAGTCACTCAGTCATGTCCGACTCTTTGTGACCCCATGGACTATAACCTACAAGGCTCCTCTGTCCACGGAATTTTCCAGGCAAGAGTACTGGAGTGGGTTGCCATTTCCTTCTCCAGGGGATCTTCCCAACTCAGGGATCGAACCCAGGTCTTCCATATTGCAGGCAGACACTTTACCACCTCAGCCACCAAGGAAGCCCTATAGAATATCTTAAATAGAAGAATGTCTTTGAATTTGAAATTTCAGATAGGATGAAATTGTCTCCTTCCTTTGGTCTCCAATGGTGCCTTAGCTTTTGGCTAAGATCAGGTATAATAGTCTAGTTTCCACCTGAAAAGCTTGGAGAACTTTGTAGCAGGCCCCAGGTGAACTCAAATGTAAGCTGGGTATCAGTCCAGCAAGCATGGAGGGTATAGGTCCTATTGTAAGCTCTTCAAAGTCATTATTAGAAAGAAGTTGGGAAGTGAAGGCCAGTGGCAGGTTCACAACTAAGCAAATATGCTTTTCTGAGTGACAACAAAATGAAGCCCAGAAAGTTGTCAATTTCACAACCAGAGTTAATGAAAAACTTGATAGGCTGCTGAAGAAGCATGGCATACAGAGTTTCTGGTCAGAAAGAGTAAACAACCACCACTGAACAAAATGAATTGTATTCCTCCAACAGTTGCTCAACAATGGAAATACTCTGGTTAATTTCAAAGTCTAGATGCAACACCACACACAGAGAAAATGAAAACAAAGAAAAGAAAGAATATATCCTAATGGAGATTCCCTCAAGAAAAAACACTGAAGGTTAAGAACCATTTTGAAAAATGCACTAATTTTTAAAAAAGTAACATATACACATGATCTCTGGAGAAGGGAATGGCAACCCACTCCAGTATTCTTTCCTGGGAAATCTCATGGATGGAGAGGCCTGGTGGGCTACAGCCCATGGGGTTGCCAAGAGTTGGACATGATTGAGAGACTATCACTCACTCTCACATGGTAAAAAACAAAAACAAAACAAACCTCATTCCTAGTAAGGTTATATGGTTAAAATAATTCTCCCTTCCAAGCCCTTTCCATTTTGTATGAAGGTTTAGATTCTTTAAAAAATGATTCTTATATGTTTATTATGTATTTTGACCCTTTACTCTTGTGGGAGATGAAAAAATAATTTTCCTTCTATCCTCCTAGGTTCTTGGCTGAGACCTCCTGTAATAAAAGACAGATTAACCAGAGGAAAACAATGCAAGTTTAATAAGAAGTATTCCTCTCTATACGTGAGACACCCAAGAAAACTGAGTAACTTTCACAAAATGTCCTAAGACACAACCTTAAACATCATCTTCAACTAAAGACAAAAGAAGATGCTGGAAGGGGGAGGGGCAGGATTTTAGGCAAAGCACAATAAACAAGGGTAAGATTATGATCCAGGATTAAGTTCATGTCTTCTCCACTGATAAGGGTTTCTAGAGTTTTAATCACTTTCCTTCCTTGTAGAGATGGAGATTTCTATAAATGTAAATGTCTATTACAAAAGGATAATTTCTACTCAGTTTTCTGAACTTTTCCTATAAATAATCAGCCTAAAATAATTGTTACACAAAACAGGCATATTTTGGGATAGCAAATTCTGCTCCCCTTTAATTACTACTAATAATATATAACATATTTTGAGTTCTCACTCTGTACTGGACAGAATTTTAATCTAACCTAATTCTCACAGTTATGCCATTTTTTACAGAAAAAAAGTGTGATTCAAACATCATTGTAGGATCAGAAAAAAAACATCTTCCATTCTAGGTTCTTTGGATGGTCTAATAATTAAATTGACATAAGACCAATTAACATGAGCAAAACAAATTTGATTACATATGTACAGGAGCTCCATGATGATACGAAGACTCAAAGGGCAGCCAAGAAATTGAGGCTGACATATCAGTCGAAAGCTAAGGCAAGGGGAAGGAGCTGAAGCATCCAAAAGGCAGGAAGGCTATTCACAGAAAGGGAGAGGAGATGATTAGAGAACAGGTTATCTCTGGGAAGAACTCTTTTCAAGGAACAGATCCCCTTTCCAGTGAAAATTTAAGCAATTGAGGGGAAGATGAAGAACTTTTCCTGAATCTGCTAGGTTTTCATTGCCTTTAGATAAAAAATAATCCTTATACTCAAAGGACATAAATTGGGGTGGCAAAATCGGCTCCCCTTCATTATCAACTTCCCAACATTTTTTACCACATGACAAACTTAGCATTGGTAGTGTTTATAGAACCCATGAAAAGTGAAGTGAAAATATTAGTCACTCAGTAGTGTCCAACTCTTTGCGACCCCATGGACTGTAGCTCTCCAGGCTCCTCTGTCCATGGGATTCTCCAGGCAAGAATACTGGAGTGGGTTGCCATTCCCTTCTCCAAGGGATCTTCCTGACCTAGGGATCAAACCCAGGTCTCCTCCATTGCAGGTGAATTCTTTACCATCTGAACCACCAAATAAGAACCCATGCAATAACCAAATATGACTACTCATGCCCAGAGGCCACAGGCTCACAGATTCTGGCTGCCCTAAGAATGAGGGGAATATATCTTAGTCCTCCAGAAATTCTTTCACAGAGCACCTGTGTGCTTTGGCAGTAGAAGTTAAGAAGTTTGCAACTTGCCCAAGGGACTATGTTAGTAGATACTGGGACATCAACCTGAAAACAGGTTTGTTTGACATCAAATCTCTTAACTATGTTACCCTGACTTCCAGCCCCAAACCTTTAGTCAAAGCCTATGTGTTTAGCACTGGGGGACTATGTTCAGTTCAGTTCAGTTCAGTTCAGTCTCTCAGTCATGTCCGACTCTTTGCGACCCCATGGACTGCAGCATGCCAGGCTTCCCTGTCCATCACCAACTCCTGGAGCTTACTCAAACTCATGTCCATTGAGTCGGTGATGCTATCCAACCATCTCATCTTCTGTTGTCCCCTTCTCCTCCCACCTTCAATCTTTCCCAGCATCAGGATTTTTTCCAGTGAGTCAGTTCTTCACATCAGGTGGCCAAAGTATTGGAGTTTCAGCTTCAGCATCAGTCCTTCCAATGAATATTCAGGACTAATTTCCTTTAGGATGGACTGGTTGGATCTCCTTGCAGTCCAAGGGACTCTCAAGAGTCTTCTCCAACACCACAGTTCAAAAGCATCAATTCTTCGGCACTCAGCTCTCCAACTCTCACATCCATACATGACTACTGGAAAAACCATAGCTTTGACTAGTCGAACCTTTGTTGGTAAAGTAATGTCTCTGCTTTTTAATATGCTGTCTAGGTTTGGATTATGTTAAATTGCATAAAACAACAAGGTAAAGTAAAAACATGAAGTCAGTTGTTATTTCCTTTTAATTTTTGAATATGTGATTCTCTGAGTAATCATCTGTTTCGTTCTGTGCCACATACCATTCAGGCTTACAATATGGATTTTGTTTCTCCTCTACTTGGGCTTCCTTGGTGGCTCAGTGGTAAAGAATCTGCCTGCCAGTGCAGGAGACCCAGGTTCGATCCCTGGGTCAGGAAGATCTCCTGGAGAAGGGAATGGCAACCCACTCCAGTATTCTTGCATGGGAAATCCCATGGACAGAGAAGCCTGGCGGGCTACAGTCCATGAGTTTGCAAGAGTCAGACACAACTGAACACGTATGCATGCATGTACTCATCTTCCTAGCTAACATTCTTCAAGCAAGGAGAAATGTCATAAAATGAAATTTATATAAGCAAGTTCTAAATAGTTTCATGAAAGATTTGGATGTGAGAGTTACTGTCTTAGGTCTTTTAAGAACTGTTGAAACTACAACCTGGAAAATAATTATTTTTCTCTCCATATACCTTCCATGTATGTTCATGACTATAAATTGTTAAATTATCTCATGTCTAAAGGCCAAATTTGTTCAGGTAAGTATTTGTCTATTGGAAATATACACCTTCCTTTGGTTTACCAAATACTAACCTCAGTTTTGACATAAAAGTGTAGTCATCATTCAGAATATTTGATTTCAATGGTTTTCATTCAGAAAGCAAGAATCAGTACTAAAACCTATATGCTCCCCAACAGTAATTGTTATTTATAGAATTTAATAAAACTTAGACCTCAGTTAGTAAAGAATTTGCTGCAATGCAGGAGACCCCCATTCGATTCCTGGGTCAGGAAGATCCCCTGGAGAAGGGATAGGCTACCCACTCCAGTATTCATGGGCTTCCCTGGTGGCTCAGATGGTAAGGAATCCACCTGCAATGTGGGAGACCTGGGTTCAATCCCTGGGTTGGGAAGATCCCCTGGAGGAGGGCATGGCAACCCACTCCAGTATTCTTGCCTGGAGAATCCCCATGGACAAAGGAGCCTTGTGGGCTACATAGCTAACCAGACTCCTCTGTTCATGGAGTCACAAAGATTTGGACACAACTAAGTGACTAAGCGTAGCACAAAATGTTATTAAAGGGCAAAGGTCACTATTTTGTCTTTGCATAATACATAATTCTGAGATTACTTAATGTTTTAATTTTCAAAGTATTTTTTCAACTATATCCAGCCCTTTAACAAATGATTCTTCAATTCTCACTAGTGAAAAATCAAATGAAAATGCTGTCCAAATGATTTAGAAACACTGATTTTCTTACAAGCTGATAAACTAAACAACACAAACAAATAAACTCAACAGTACAATTTCTTTGATGCAGCAGCTAAAACTCTATATAGAGTAAAAATAAAAAAAAATCACTCAAGGTAAATGTACTTGTAATTTTATAATCACATTGTAAGCAGCTTTTGGCAGGAAAGCTCTCTGAAGGAGGCCCCTTTATGTAGTCAGTAACCTTAAACCAGGTACCCCTGTGCTCTACTCATCTCCAGCCCTAGCACACCTTTCAAATCTTTTGATGACACAATATCTTACCTAACTTGTTGGTTCTTTCTATAGATTAAAGAAGTAGAAATGAAGAATAAGCAATTAACAGATGACCAGATCTCTTCCCAAGCTTACCCTTCAGTAGCCATGTGAACAAATTGTGTGAACAAGGTAGCATCTAAAGAAAAATCACAAGTTGACAGGACTGCACATAGTGGGGAGTGGTGATGACTCTGACCCCATATCACAATGGTTAACTGAGATTTCTTCCCTTTTTCCCTTTCATGGCAGAGTGAAATCTTCAGAGGTCACTTCAGAGGACACTGAGTCTACCATTTCCCCAGATTGCCAGCATTCTGCTTAAAAGCAACATTCCTTTGTATCAACAATTGCTTCTTGGTATGGATTTTTGAGCAGTAGAATCTGATTCAGTAACAATGTGTGTAAAACTACACATTTTAAGTGGTTATGTTCCTGGTGAATTTACATTTCTTGACTCATTGGGAAAGAATTTGGAGACAAGCAGAGAAGTTAAAGTGCAAGTTTATTTAAGCAAGAATATGCTCTCACAGAAAAGGCAGGCAGACAGGTGAGGAGCTGCTGCCCTGGGTTTCTTTGGCAAGCAGGTTATGATGGACATTGAAATGAAGTGGTGGAATATTCACTGAGAAAGCAGGAGTTTGGGGGTCATATTCATATTCCCTGATTTTCATCCCAGCTCCACCTTCCTGAGGGGAGGAGGGATTTTTGCCCTTATTTAGCTTAGATCAGAAGTATCATGGTGTCAGTGAATGATGAGTACTTCTTATTGTAATCAGGATATACTGAATAACAGGTTACATTTGGACTTAGGAGATTCCCATCTTTCCCCATCTTCCTTTGTCTGCTTCCAGAACACTTACACCCAAAACGTGTTCATGTCAGTCTTGAGGTTCCTGCTTTCCTTTGTCTTCCCTTGAACCCCTTCTATATACAAGATTCCTGATTTTCCACCACCTGGCCCCTGCCCTCATTTCTCTGCTCATATCTAGCTATCTGAAGTTATAAGTAACATTTTAATTTGTAAGACTTACATGAAATATACACTGTAAATTTATTGATGTAGTAATGATACAACTATGGGGCTTCCCTGGTGTCTCAGTGGTAAAGAATCCACTGTCAATGCAGGAGACCTGGGTTAAATCGCTGGATCAGGAAGATACCTTGGAGTAGAAAGTGGCAATCAAGTCCAGTATTCTTGCCTGGGAAATCCCAAGGACAGAGGAGACTGGCGGGCTACTGTCCATGGGGTCACAAAGAGTCAGACACGACTTAGCTTCTAACACTTGCACTTTATCACTTTTCTGGACTACATGGCAGTGGCTAAGAGTGCTAGAGGCAGAGAGGTGAAGTGGCTGGAAACCTCTATCTCAGCAGGGTGGGCGGAGGGAGGAAACTAAACAACAACTTGATATTTACATAGATTTCAATATATTATATATATATATATCTCAAATTTTCTTGAAATTTTCTCTTCATACACAAACCCTCATTAAAACCACACTTTCCATGTTCCATTCCTCAAGATATTAAAAAGTATGCTTCTAAAATGAGAACAAGCTTTATGTGGAGCTGGCAGAAGAATAAAGTCATATCAATCTGCTATAGTCTATATCAGGGCTTCTCAGCATTGGCACTATTGATACGTGAGGCCAGATTGAGACAAGAAAGGGGCAGGGCACAACCTTTAAAAGAATGACAGCCATTGAGGATGTGACATAAACTGGTTAGAACCAACTAGGTCCAAGATGGCAGATGAGTTGACTTCCACTAGACCTTGAGCCTCAGTATATGCTCATTGTAACACATCAGCAAGCTAAACAATACACCCACAATACACCCATGAAAGTTCCAAGGCCAACCATCAAAGATCAAAAAGTGGAAGTCCCTGATCCTTTTGCAAAATAGTTGTAGTAATCCTCCTACTCATTAGCCTATGAAATTACCCACCTCTATAAAAGCTGACACAGAGAAGGCAATGGCACCCCACTCCAGTACTCTTGCCTGGAAAATCCCATGGACAGAGGAGCCTGGTAGGCTGCAGTTCATGGGGTCGCAAAGAGTTGGACAGGACTGAGGGACTTCACTTTTACTTTTCACTTTCATGCATTGAAGAAGGAAAAGGCAACCCACTCCAGTGTTCTTGCCTGGAGAATCCCAGGGAGGGGGGAGCCTGGTGGGCTGTCATCTATGGGTTCACACAGAGTCAGACACGATTGAAGTGATTTAGTAGCAGCAGCGGCAGCATAAAAACTGATAACTCTGCATACCTTGGCTCCTCTTGTATTCCAAATTGGCCCACACCCTGTCTATGCAGTGTGTTACTCCCTAAATAAACCTTCTTTCACTTTACTAAGGCTAGCTCTTGAATTCTTTCCTGTGTAAAGCCAAGAACCCACACTTGGTGGCTGTCTCAGGGACTTAGATGTGATCTGGGATGTTACCATTCTCTCATGCCCCACCACTCTTTCCTGCAACAAGATGATTCTGTAGGGGAGCAAACTTTTCCACCCCCAAATGTCTCTTTGTTATATGGATCATTTGAGCTGAGACAATCAAGGTGCAAAAGACTCAAGAAAAATCTTTGACTTTCCCTCTCTGTGAAGAATTTAGATGGAGGACTTTGTCCAGGCAGTGAACTATCACCATAGTTAACTTCAGTATGAACTAGGTGTGTAGAAAGGAACAGACCTAGCTACGTCTATTTATTAAAACCCCCCTCTGGGTCCCACTGTCTCTGCCTGGCCCAACAAACATTTATTTACCAAACACTTGCTTTTCCATCTCTGTGTCAATTGTTTTATTCCTCTTTGAAGTCCCAAACCACTACCCCCAATATCCTCTTTTGTCTTTAGCTAAAGATAGTATTGAAGGTGAAGACTTTGACCATTATATCATTACTCAGTTCTCCTGGGTCTCACCTGATGGTTTTTCCGGTAGTCATGTACAGATGTGAGAACTGGACCATAAAGAAGGCTGAGCGCTGAAGAACTGATGCTTTCAAATTGTGGTGCTGGAGAAGACTCTTGAGAGTCCCTTGGACTGTAAGGAGATCATTGGAAGGACGAATGCTGAAGAAGAAGAAGCTCCAATACTTGGCCACCTGATGCAAAGAGCTGACTCATTGGAAAAGACCCTGATGCTGGGAAAGACTGAGGGCAAGAGGAGAAGGGGGTGACAGAGGATGAGATGGTTGGATGGCATCACTGACTCAATGGACATGAGTTTGAGCAAACTCCAGGAGATAGTGAAGGACAGGGAAGCCTGGCATGCTGCAGTCCATGGGGTTGCAAAGAGTTGGACACAACTTAGCAACTGAACAACAACAAACTGTGATGTTGAATGGTTTGCCTTGGAAATGAACAGAGATCATTCTGTCGTTTTTGAGATTGCACCCAAGTACTGCATTTCAGACTCTTTTGTTGACTATGAGGGCTACTCCATTTCTTCTAAGGGATTCTTGCCCACAGTAGTAGATATAATGGTCATCTGAATTAAATTTGCCCATTCCGGTCCATTTTAGTTCACTGATTCCTAAGATGTCGATACTCATGCTCTCAATCTCCTGCTTGACTACATCCAATTTACCTTGATTTATGGATTTAACATTCCAGGGTCCCATGCAGTATTACTTTCTACAGCATCCAATGTTACTTTTACCACCAGACATATCCACAACTCAGCATCACTTTCACTTTGGTGCAGCCTCTTCATTCTTTTTGGAGCTATTTTTCTGTCCTTCACCTGTAGCATATTTGGACACTGACCAACCTTGATGGGGGGTGGGGGGTGGGGCAGGCCCTGAACTACCAGTGTCATATTTTTGGCCTTTTCATTACTGTTCATGGTGTTCTTGTAGCAAGAATACTGGAATGGATTGCCATTTCCTCCTCCAGTGGACCATGTTTTGTCAGAACTCTTCACTATGACCCTTCCATCTTGGGTGGCCCTGCATGGCATGGCTCATAGCTTCATTGAGTTACACAAGCCCCTTCACCACAACAAGGCTGTGATCCATGAAGAGGAAAAAAATGCCCTAGACTTTGCCAAATATCCCCTAGGGGGCAAAATTATCCCTGGGTTGAGAACTCCATATTAATGTTTGAGCTAAGACCTGAGTATTTGTCTACATCTCTAACTAGTGGAGCAAGAAAATAAACAGTTTAAAATTTTATACAGCCCGCCAAAAGTTAAAGTGGAAACTGAGAAAGAATGATCAGTGTAATGCAATTTTTTTTTTCCTGGATTAATCTAAGAAACTAAACAATACAGGATCTTTTCAGAACTAAGCAGATTTTTCAAGTCATTTTTTTTCTGTGAAGACTTTAATACACAATTAATCACAGCTAATAATGCCATCGCAGATAGGCATGTACATCTATCATAGTGATTGGGCCAGCGTATTGGCCATGCAATGTATATCCAGAGGGCAAGGGAACAAGGAGAAAAGCTGGAGCTCAGAAATCAGACTGCAAATAAAATATGAGTCAGGACAGTGGTGGAGTAGAAAGTCAGAAAAACAAACAGAAATCAAGTGCCATAAATCGTTTGCCAACACAGAAAAGAGTCATCACACAGGACGTTGTCAGAAACAGAACAAATCAGGGCAGGGGGCAAATTATATGCATGGCCCCAGCAACAAGAGAGGTGCCCACACTGCCAGTGCCTCAGATAGCTCTCCTCATCTCAAAGGGCTCCTTTCCCCTCCCTGCAGAGACTCGTCCCCAGTAAATCTGGCCCAGAAACCTACATGTGGTGACCACTGACAGCAGCAATCTGGGTCAGCAGTGTAGGATCAGATATGCTGGCTTGGCAAAGGCATTTCTATGACACTGTCCAGCAACAAAGAGCAAGTGAACAGACTGTGTCTGCCCTCCCCAGTTTCCCAGTCACTGTTGAACGGATGGCTGCTGGTTTTCAATAGGAACTGTGAAAATAGACTGGGATCGAGACTGATTATCTGTGTCTGCTTTCTTATTTTTCAAGTGAATTACCCCCAGAATATCTCTTCGAGGTGCTGAAAGGTCTTGATAAGTACATTTAAACTATGCCAGAAGTCACAGTTTTCCATTAGCGTTTTTCTCATCTGTTTTGTCATATTTACAGCACTTATTACCATCTGGGATTCTTTTCACCTTGATTATTGTGTCTCTTGCATAAAAACATGAGTTCTAGGAATGCTGGAACCTTTCTGTCTTGCTCTCTGCTGGGTCCCCAACACCTAGAAAAACCACCTGGCATATAACAGACATTCAACAAAAGTTTGTTGAATGAGTAAGTGAATGAATGGAACGACAATAAGCAATTAGATGAAAAGTTTCTTCAAGTTGTTCCTCCAAGTACTGAGTCCTTTTAAATATTTCATTCTCAAATGATACTACCTGGGAAATAGCATGCTATCTTCAGATTTTGTCAGTCCCCCTCCTCTATGCTTTGGTGTCAATGACGATGTCACAGAGGATCTGAGGACTTCTCTGTGAACCACAGATGAGCAAATCACTCTTATCACCCCTATCGGGAAGTGAGCCACTATGTACTGCATTCCAGCATGAGAACTAGAAGCAGCATTAGTGGCTTTGGGGCAAGAGCCAGACCATGGTGCAGAGTAAGTGATAAGGAGTTATGTTTTTACCTGCCCTGCGTACAATTAAATCTTGACCTAGAGCTGGATCTAAATAGGAAACAGAAATGTTTGAATTTAGATAACCCAGTGAAGTCCTACCAATGTCAGATATAATACATGGGATTAACACCTCTCACAGAAGAAATCAGTGTGCTAATTAGATCCCAGGAGCCATCACCTGAATCAGTGAGTAGAATAGTAAATGTGGTACCATATGCATGTCGAGCTCAGTGGATGAATAAATCCTAGCTATTTGAATCCATCCCTGGTACAGCCTCTGAACAGTGAATACTCTAAATCTAAGAAGCTGTGGTAAAAGCAATGCAGATTGGTTGTATAAGGGAAAAATTGCATCAAAAACATTGGTATTTTGAAGGAGGAATTCACAGCTGGACAAGGCAGGCTCTAAAACTTCTGCTTCCTTGCTCAAAGAACTGGCACAGTCTTTGGGATGGTGCCTTATGCTAAGGAGCTCACAAGACGCAAAAGACTGAGCAGAGTTCTTTGAAAATTATGCTATTTGAGGGGCACACTACTCCAGTTTGCACAGTTTTGCTTTTATGCATAGGCTTTACTTTTAATGAATCATACAACAGTTAGTTTCCTTAATTGAGAAGAATTTTAGAAAGTCCTTTGAATTCTTAGAATCTCCATACAACCTTACACTATTTTTGAACATAAATGACAAGCTGCGTTTAGTTGTAAAATATAAGAGATGACAGGGATATAAGAATTCAAGATGTCTCTGGAATTTAAGCTGCATTTAGTAACTATAAGCTTGAGGAGTATCAATAAAAAATATAAGCATTCTCACTCTTGAAAAGAACAATGATTTCAACCCAACTGCTAATATGGAGAGAACAAGGTAAAGAGGAAGACAACTTCAAAGAGAAAAATCTGCATCCAAATGTTGGTGTCACTTACTTAGAGCTCGCCAGCTCCTCTCTTTCTTATAGGGCATGATTCTAAGTGGTCTGGATATCCTTTCTCAACTAAGAAAAATGGATATGGCTAAAGAATGAGGAGGCTGAGCCGAAGTGAAAACAACACCTGGTTGCGGATGTAACTGGTGATGGAAGTAAAGTCCGATGTTGTAAAGAACAATATTGCATAGGAACCTGGAATGTTAGGTCCATGAATCAAGGTAAATTGGAAGTGGTCAAACAGGAGATGGCAAGAGTGAACATTCGACATTTTAGGAATCAGTGAACTAAAATGGACCAGAATGGGCAAATTTAATTCAGATGACCATTATATCTACTACTGTGGGCAAGAATCCCTTAGAAGAAATGGAGTAGCCCTCATAGTCAACAAAAGAACCTGAAATGCAGTACTTGGGTGCCATCTCAGAAATGAAAGAGTGATCTCTGTTCGTTTCCAAGGCAAACCACTCAATAGCACAGTAATCCAAGTCTGTCCCAAACACTAATGCCAAAGAAGCTGAAGTTGAACAGTTCTATGAAGACCTACAAGACCTTTTAGAAATAACAACAACAATAACAGCAACAAAAGATGTATTTTCATCATGGGGGACTGGAATACAAAAGTAGGAAGTCAAGGAAGCTATGGTACATATACATAATAGAATATTACTCAGCCATTAAAAATAATTCATTTGAATCAGTTCTAATGAGATGTATGAAACTGGAGCCCATTATACAGAGTGAAGTAAGCCAGAAAGATGAAGACCAATACAGTATACTAACACATATATATGGAATTTAAAATGATGGTAACCATAACCCTATATGCAAAACAGAAAAAGAGACACAGATGTACAGAACAGACTTTGGGACTCTGGGAGAAGGCGAGGGTGGGATGTTCAGAGAGAATAGCATTGAAACAAGTATACTATCAAGGGTGAAACAGACCACCAGCCCAGGTTGGATGCATGAGACAAGTGCTCAGGGCTGGTGCACTGGGAAGACCCAGAGGGATGGAATGGGGAGGGAGGAGGGAGTGGGGATTGTAATGGGGAACACATGTAAATCCATGGCTGATTCATGTCAATGTATGGCAAAAACCACTACAATATTGTAAAGCAATCAGCCTCCAACTAATAAAAATAAATGAAAAAAAATAAAAGAAAGAAAGAAAGAAATACCTGGAGTAACAGGCAATTTTGGCCTTGGAGTAAAAATTGGAAGCAGGGCAAAGGCTAACAGAGTTTTGCCAAGAGAATGCACTGGTCATATAAAACACCTTCTTCCAACAACACAAGAGGCTACTCTACACATGAACTTCATTCACCAGATGGTCAATACCAAAATCAGATTGATTATATTCTTTGCAGCCAAAGATGGAGAAATTCTATACAGTCAGTGAAAACAAGGCTGGGAGCTGAATGTGGCTCTGATCATGAACTCCTTATTGCTAAATTCAGACATAAACTGAAGAAAGTAGGAAAACCACTAGACCTTTCAGGTATGACTTAAATCAAATCCCTTACGATTATACAGTAGAAGTGACAAATAGATTCAATTGGTTAGATCTAATAGGTAGAGGGCCTGAAGAACTATGGATGGAGGTTTGTAACATTGTACAGGAGGGTGGTGATCAAAACCATCCCCAAGAAAAAGAAATGCAAAAAGGAAAAATGGTTGTCTGAGAAGGCCTTACAAATAGCTGAGAAAAGAGAAGTGAAAGGCAAAGGAGAAAAGGAAAGATATATCATCTGAATGCAGAGTTCCAAAGAATAGCAAGAAGAGATAAGAAAGCCTTCCTAAGTGATCAATGCAAAGAAATAGAGGAAAACAATAGAATGGGAAAGACTAGAGATCTCTTCAAGAAAATTGGAGATACCAAGGGAACATTTCAAGTGAAGATGGGCACAATAAAAGACAGAAACAGTATGGATGTATGTAACAGAAGCAGAAGATATTAAGAAGAAGTGGCAAGAATACACAGAACTGTACAAAAAAGGTCTTAATGACTCAGATAACCACAATGATGTGATCACTCACCTAGAGCCAGACATCCTGGAGTGTGAAGTCAAGTGGGTCTTAGGAAGCATCACTACAAATAAAACTAATGGAAGCGAAGAAATTCTAGTTGAGCTATGTCACAACCTAAAAGATGATGCTGTGAAAGTGCTGCACTCAATATGCCAGCAAATTTGGAAAACTCAGCAGTGGAAAAGGTCAGTTTTCATTCCAATCCCAAAGAAAGACAATGCCAAAGAATGCTCAAACTACCACAAAATTGCACTCATCTCACACACAGCAAGTAATGCTCAAAATTCTCCAAGGTTAACTTCAACAGTACATGAACCGAGAACTTCCAGATGTTCAAGATGGATTTAGAAAAGGCAGAGGAACCAGAGATCAATTGCCAACATCCACTGGATCACAGAAAAAGCAAGGGAATTCCAGAAAAAAAATTATATTTCTGCTCCATTGATTATACCAAAGCCTTTGACTGTGTGGATTACAGCAAACTGGAAAATTCTTAAAGAGATGGGAATACCAGACCACCTTACCTGCCTCCTGAGAAATCTGTATGCAGGTCAAGAAGCAACAGTTAGAACCAGACATGGAACAATGTACTGGTTCCAAATTGGGAAAGAGTATGTCAAGGCTGTATATTGTCACCCTGCTTATTTAATTTATATGCAGAGTACATCATGTGAAATGCCAGACTGGATGAAGCACAAGCTGGAATCAAGATTGCTGGGAGAAATATCAATAACCCTCAGATATGCAGATGACACCACCCTTATGGCAGAAAGCAAAGAGGAACTAAAGAGCCTCTTGATGAAAGTGAAAGAGGAGAGTGAAAAAGCTGGCTTAAAACTCAACATTCAAAAAACTAAGATCATGGCATGTAGTCCCATCTCTTCATGGCAAATAGATGGGGAAACAATGGAAACAGTGACAGACTTTATTTTTCGGGGGCTCCAAAATCACTGCAGATGGTGACTGCAGCCATGATATTAAAAGATGTTTATTCCTTGGAAGAAAATCTATGACAAAAACAGACAGCAACTTAAAAAGCAGAGACATTGCTTTACTGACAGAAGTCTGTCTAGTCAAACCTGTGGTTTTTCCAGTAGTCATGTATGGATGTGAGATTTTGACCATAAAAAACCTGAGCACCCTAAATATTGATGCTTTTGAACTGTGGTGTTGGAGAAGACTCTTGAGAGTCCCTTGGACAGCAAAGAGATCAAACCAGTCAATCCTGAAGGAAATCAGTTCTGAATATTCATTGGAAGGACTGATGCTGAAGCTGAAGATCCAATACTTTGACCACCTGATGCAAAGAACTGACTCATTGGAAAAGACCCTGATGCTGGGAAAGATTGAGGGCAGGAGCAGAAGGGGGTGACAGAGGATGAGATGGTTGGGTGACATTACAGACTTGAAGGACACAAGTTGAGCAAGCTCCGGGAGTTGATGATGGACAGGGAAGCCTGGCGTGCCTTTGTCATGGGATTGCAAAGAATCAGACATGACTGAACTGAACACATGAGAAGGCTTTGAAACTAGCTTCACTGTTCACTACTGTGCAAGTTTATGTGTTCTGAGATTCCAACGTGGATTCTTCATCAATATCTTATCGATTTGCTACCTATCTACGCACCAGCACATTGTTGAAATCTACAAAAACTTGGCTCTATTTCTTAGTCATAAATATTAATAATAAAGCACAAGTTAAATAACCCTTTTCCAAGAAAAAGGAACAACTTCTGTACTGCAATTCAGTGCACAAGTGTTTAAGAAAAGTAATGTTTAAGCCATTGTTTCTGTCATTTATAAATAGTCACTTCTCATTTATACATTATAAGAATGAATAGTGGCAAAAGGAAATATATTTTATTATATAGCCATGACTCAACAAAGGAGCTCACAAACTACAGATTCAGCTATCTAGTCTCCATTTCTTTTTCACTCATGTTTAAATGTATTAAGGTCATCATTTAATTCAAGGGCAGAGAAATGTCAGATTATTGCAACAAGTGTCAAATGATCATGAATGTGGAAATCATTATGTTTTTCTATCAAAGTGAAGTGTAAAAAAATTTTTTCAAAGGTAAGTGTACAAACTTACTGGTCTTAAATAAGCCTGATGTGGAAAAGGGACTTTGGAGAAAGGAATGACCATAGCCTTTCTCCTGGCTGTTTCTTGGACATTTTTTACTTGATTTTTCTTCTTACCTTACTCAAGTTCCTTTATTAGAAATGTAATAAAGACTACTAGTTACTAACCCAGTATCTTTTTTTTTTTTTCCCAAACTTGTTTCTTGTGTTGAGATGCTTGACTAAATGACTGCATTTCTGAACCTACTTTGCAGAAAAAACAAATGAGAGAAATAAACTTTGGCTAATGTAGTAGAAGTGAAAATGTTGTGTGGGGCATTCAGGAATGCTCCTTAAAGATAACTGACTCCACTGCTTAATCTCCTTTGTTACTTATTAATGCCCAGAACACAGAGGCAACAGAGTTTCAACAGCCACATTAGACCATATTAGGAGGGTGGAACCGAAAACGAGAAGAAACTTCAATTCCTGGTGACTTTACAATTACACTACCAGCCCTGGATATCCATTTCTGGAATTACTTTAGGTGCAAGAAAAATAAACTTCTCTATTGCTTAAGTCATTCGCAATTTGGAATTTTTGTGTTAGATCATTGAATCAAATTCTAATTGATATAAAACACCAATAAGAATTCCCCATAGTTAAAACAATAGGAAGAAGATAGGAAAAAGCAGATGCAAGAGTATTAAAGAAATGAAGGGGAAAAAAAAGAAATGAAGGGGAGCATAGAGTTTGTCACCCCCAAAATATGTCTCTTTGGCATTAGAATTATTTTAGGTTGTTCAGTTTGGGAAAAGAAAAAAAAAAAAAAAGAAGCAGCAGCAGCAGCAGCAGCAGACTGGAGAGAAACTCTGAAAGCCAAGTAGAAGTTAGTTACCTTTTTGTAAGAGCAATTTACATTTATAAGGGAAATATCCATATGTAGGAGTGTCTTCCTCTCTGTACCAGGAAGAGGGGGAACTATCAAATCTGGAACTCTTTTCCATTGAGAAGGCATGGACTTAAATCTGTATAACAACCTTATACTTATGATGCTTTGTCTGGAAACGTGGCTCCATGCCCCCTAACATCTTCATTTGTCTTTAGCTGCAGATGGCATTTAAGGTGGTAAGTGGGCCATTTCAGGAGTTACTCAGTTTTCCTGGGTCTCTCCCACATGTTCAGGAGGGATACATGCTACTAAATGTTTGTATGGTTTCTCTGTCAGAGTCTCCCAAGGAATCAACTCTGCTGACACCTTGATTTCAGGCTTTTGGCCTCCCAAACTATGAGAATAAATTTGTTATTTTAAGCCACCACATTTATGATAATTTATTACAGTAGCCCTAGGAAACCAATACTTGAACCTAACATACATTTTCTCATTTAATCTTCACAACAGCACTATCAGAATTAAATTAAATTATAATATATGTATTTTTATATAAAGATGGTGAACCAGAAAGAAAAGCTAACTTACTCCATATCTCTGACATGAATGCAGTGCCTATTCTATGCTAGACTCTGCTTCTATACTGGCAAGCACAGAGGTAAAGAATTGTGTAAGGACGGACTTCCTTGGTGTCCAGTGGTTAGAACTCTGTGGTCTCACTGCTGGGGCCCAAGTTCAATCCCTGGTCAGGGAACTAAGATTTCACAAGCCCGTGGTGCAGCCTAAAGAGGGGAAAAAATGTGGAAGGAAGCACAAATTACAAAAGGTCAAGCCAGAATTTAGATCTACATTGCCTGTCTCCAAAGGCATGATGTCCTCATCATGCTGGTCAGCAATGATCCTACAATTCTCCTCCACCAGGTGGTGCTAACACAGTCCCAGTGCTGTCGACAAAGTCTTCATATGTAGAAATCACACTTCACTGATGGTCCCATCTGGGTTTCTGTGTTTTTCTCCCAATAAGACCAAGCAGGGCAATAGGCCACATGATTTATTTTCTGCAAACAAAATGCTAACGGTGAAATTTCTATCTTCAGATAAGGAGCTGAAATAATGGCCTCTCTTCCTTTGAAAGTGAAAATATTGTCTTTGTACTCCATTGTAAAGAGGGATTTTTTACCATCTGCTCATCACATCTGGGTCAAGGGAAGTATATCTGAAGACAATTGTTTGATTTCATCGAAAAGGATAAGGGTTTGTTCCTTCCCAACTCTGAAATTGTATGGTGCCAAGCTTGACTTAAGAGCTTTCAGGTGCAAATCTCAGCAGAACCTCATTTTGATTTATTCCCCCCAGCAGAATGAGAATTGTCCTGCTCTAGGCACAAAGAGCAAAGGGCAGAGTAAACTGTGTGGATCTGAGCTCAAACAGAACTGTAGTCAATCCCTGACCATGTTACAGTGACAGAGTTCAGAATCATAACATGAGAGGATTAGAAAGTCATTCATTTTCACTTCTCTCATTTATAGATGATGAAATTGAAACCAATAATGGGGAAGAGATTTGGCCGAGGTTATGCAGAAAGGCTAGAAGACAGTCTTGGAAATACGGAGCACAGTTCATTCATATAAGATGGGTGCTGTTTCCACAAATCCTGTTCATTCTTTGAACCTCAAACTCTTTGTCTGTAAAGTAAGACTTTTAAAGAGATCAGCTTGGCATAACTCATCGGGTTATTGCAATCATCAGATGAGAGAATCTATATAAAAGACCTTGGCCCAGACACTTCCCTTCTCTAGGCCTAAAATTCAACTATTTTCAGATGAGGTGGCTCCACTGGATGATACCTCAATTATAATATTTGTTGTTCCTATGTGTTATATCAGTGCAAAGTGCTATGTGATTGTTCTACCTCCATATTTCCATGGTTCCTGAACTGAACAATTTGTCTTTTCCTGATTCAGTTTATTTTAGCAACAATGAACAACATTTTTGAGGTCAGATAGAAACAAAACTGGCATCTCTACCCCAAGGGCACTGCCATATTATACATTTCATAGAAGAATATAATTAAATGAACACATGCAAGGCAGTTCTGCTAAATGATTAAAAACAGACTTTGCTGCAATCAGGAAGTAGTGTTCCCTTCAGTTGTGGTGTTCTGTTATTTTCTTACGCTTCTCATTTTGGTTGAAATAGTTCTTGGTTCTAATATAAATTCCACCATTTTTTCAGGATATTCTATTATGAAAGTGATTAATTTGCTCTCTAAATGATAGTCTATTAAGCACTCTCTGTGAGGTTTAGAATGTACAGCAGAAATAGAAATTCATGTAATGACAGTTGTTAGGTTCAAGGTTTTGTTGGTGTGGGCAAGTGTGGAGAGAGGAAGATAGGAGAGGATCTTTTACCAGTAGATATGTGCTGTATTTATTTTCCAATATTAAAAAGAGAGTGAGGTGAGACTATGGCTGAGAGTCAGCTTGAGGGGAAACTTAGTTACAATGCAGAATTGTAACTAAGACTTCTGATGCAGACTTCTCATAGTTTTTAGAAAAGGACAATTGAAAATGCATGTACACAATGTTTTATTAATCATATCCTGAAAGGCAGAATCCAGGTATGTCTAATATTACACATCCATCCATCATTTTATCATCCATTCAACTGTCCAGCCATTCAACAAATAATCCTGAGTACATATTAGACATCCTTCTATGCCTTGGGGCTAAAGCAGTGACAAGCAAACAAAAATTCCTACCCTCATGGAGTTTGCTTCTTTGGGGCAGGGGCAGGGGGCAAGGGTGTGTCGTAGTGAGAAGGAGTTAGACAAACATTAATAAAGTATATAATGTATAAATTGGGGAAGAGGCTATAGAAAATAATGCAGTAAGGGAAAGTGATAGGAAGACTGGTGGTACAGGTAAGAGGTGCAATTTCTGCAGAGACCTACAGATGAGGGAGTCAGCCATAAAACTGCATAAAGGACAAGCACCTAGGCAGAGGGATCAGCAATTGCAAAGGCCTTTGGCAGGGACAGGCAGATGGTGTTCAAGGAAGCCAGAATGAGTGCAGCAATGAAGTAGATGAAGAACAGCAAGGGGTGACACCAGAGAGGTAAGGCAGTCGGGGAGATTTCTCAGAGACACATAGACACATAGGCCCCCAGATAACTGTTGACTTTCAGTGAGAATGAGATGAGAAACCATCAGAGGTTTTTGAGCAGAGAAGAATATGATTTGATATACACTTTAATAGGCTCAGTGCAGCTCCTCCACTGAGAACAAACTAAAGAGAAACAAGGATGGAAAAGGGAGATAGTTAGCAGGCAGTGGACATCATCCTGGGGCATTGGTTCAGATCAGGGTGAGAAGATAAGAGCAGTGTTGATTACAAAAGTGATCAAGTTATGGCTGTATTTTGAAGACTGAACAAATATGAGACATTATTTCAGGCATATCATGTAAAACACTAACACTACAAGCATCTCTCATGCTCAGGCTAAAAGAACTGCAAACTTTAGAGTGCTTCTTATATTCTTTGAGGCGGTGGGAATAGCAAACCTGATTGCCTGCCGTTCACCCAAAGGAAACTACTCAATCTTAAATCTTAGAAAAACAATTTTGGGAAAAAAAATCTATTCTACAAATATCCTAATGTACTTAAAATTTGCTCAGAGGAGTTATACCCCTGGCATATTTTTGCATTTTATACTATTAGTTCAAGTTTGTATTTTCATTGGTCAGATATTGGAATATGTGATGTGGAACCATACAGGGAAAACAACTGTGAAGGGCTCAAAAAGTAAAGATTGCAAGAACATAATACAAACAAGAAAACATGTAGCAACATCAATATGTGGGTGTTTTTTTTTTTCCTGTTAAAATCAGATACAGTGCCCAAAATTCACAAGTGTATGTGACATGTGAAAGTGAGAGAATACCAGGTGAAGAGAATACCAAGTGTATACCAAGTGAAACTTTATGTACAAGTTTCATTCGACAGTGTGGTGGGCACTATTTTAATATAGTTTTGGAATATTTTATTATTCCAAATTATGTTATTTTGGAATATTTTAGTGTAGTCTTGGAATATTTAAGAAAGAGGATAGCAGTAACTCCAAAATGTAAAGAGGGAAAGGATAGATTAACAAAGGTCATAAAATACTGGAAAGCTCCTGCTAACCAGATTTTGTTCTTTGTTCCTTTATGAGGTTTGACCATATTCTCATGTGACTGCATTCAAGTTGTAATATTTAGCATTTGCAATGAAATGTAAATAAAATTAGCAGTTTACTCATCAATATCATTGTTAACATGAATGCCAAATATTCATATATAAAGGATTCCTACCTCAAAATATTTTCACTAATTTTGTTATGCACAGATATAGCTGGCCTAGGGCATAACTGATGGCTGAAAGCCAATTCTTTCCCCACTTCTTCTAAGTCCTGAGTCTGGTTATAGGAAAGAAGAGTGTTTATTTATAATTCTTTTATGTAGAGAAGTCTCTTTGTACTGTATGCAAAGGTATCTTATGTGCTGGCCTTGGCTCCTCACCCCATTCTCTTTGTTAAGTAGCTACCTTTTAGAGTAGCTACAGATCAGGTGAGTTCTAGTTTTCCAATTTATTACATGTATGACCTTGATTCAATTTGTAGAAGGAGGATAATAACTTTTGATTATCATAATTCACAGGGTTATCATAAAATCAAACAAGAAAATATATATCAGAGCTTCCTAAATCCTAAATCAGGCTTTGCATCAGAATCACCTAGTGCTTATTAAAAATACAACTGTGTGGGCCTCCCTCACAATCCGCTAGATCAGTGTCAGGAAGAATTTAACAGGAGGATTCCTGTGTGCTGTTTTCTCTCTCTCTTGAGCCCTGTGTTCCTTATCAGTCCCTGTCAGGGGTGAGAGGAGCAGGCAAGCCTCTCCCAGGACGGAGATCAAAGAGATGGGATGCTTGCATAGGATTTCCTTCGTTAGTTTTTCCATATGGTGAAAAGTAACTATTTACGACCCTCTTTTGATATGGATCGCCTCTTGGCCTTATGGCCTCTATTGCTCCTTGCTTCCTTGGTAAACTTGTAAAGTCTGGTCTCTTGATCTTTATCTAAAGAAGCTACTGGTATATATACTCTTACAGAATTCAGTAAAGCACCTTTGCTCCATCAGAGCTTGGGTCCCCGTGTCTTTCTCTCTTTCTCTCTCTCTCTATTTCTGGCTGATTCCCTGGAGCGTGAAAGCCGGCTGCATAACCCAGGGAATATTAGCCTCTTTCCTTCTTTCACTCTCTCATCATCGACTCTGGACCACCAGGTTCCGGTCCAATAAAAGACCAACAAATCATAATTCTTGAGAATAGGTCTTGGCATTCCTCTTACCTCTCTCCCATGTTGGAGCCCATTTTCTGGATATTGCATTTCCTATTTTCTTATTTTACAACCTTGTTTTAAGTGTAACACATCATTCAGCAGATTCCTGAGAAAGAGTGCAGGAGAAGAATTCAAAAGATTTAAACCTGAGATTATTCAACCCTAGAATAATCAATTTTTGGTTTAACTAAATATATGATATTATGCGGGGCTTCCCTGGTAGTTCAGATGGTAAAGAATCTGCCTGCAATGCGGGAGACCTGGGTTTGATCCCTGGGTTGGGAAGATCTCCTAGAGAAGGAATGGCTACCCACTCCAGTATTCTTACCTAGAGAATTCCATGGACAGAGGAGCCTGGTGGGCTACAGTCCATGGAGTTGAAAAGAGTTGGACATGACTGAATGACTAACACATTATATTGTGTAGGAAATTATCTCCAATCAAAAATTTTAAAGCATAATTCTAATGCATATGTGATTTATTTTTTTCCCCCAATAGTTTTCTCTGTCATGGAATTTTTGTCTTTATCCATTAGTTAACTTTTCCTCTTATTCTGCGTAACTTACTGTCCATTTGAGCTTCTATCAGGCATCGCTTCCACTCTTGAAGAAATAACTTAGCATTTCTTTGAATGCAAGTCTGTTGGTAACAGTCTTTCAGCTTTTGTTTATGTAAAAACCTCTCTATTTCACTCTTTTGTGAAGGATATCATTATCTAATATAGAATTCTGTGTTGACTGATTTTCTTTTGACTCTTATAAGATGACATTCAATTGTCCATGGCCTCAATTGTTGCTGAAGAGTAGTCAGCTCCTTTGTATCTTTGTTCCTCTGTATTTAACATCTTTTTCCCCCACTGGCTAAAGACTTCTCTGCCTTTGGTGTTTAATAGTTTGGCTAGATAAAACTAGGGGTTCGTGCAGATATGTGCACCTGTGTGCTAATTTATCCTGTACAGGATCCACCGATTTGGGAAAATCCCATGCATTAACTTTTCAAATATTGTGCAACTCATTCTCACTTTTCTTTTGGACCTCCAAATAAATGCTTATTGAATTTTTTTATTGTGACACAAGACTCTGAAGCTCTATTTGTTTTCTTTCAATCTCATATTATCTCAATTATTCAGGTTAGATAGTATTGATCCACATTCAAATTAATTGAGACTTTCTTCTTCTTCTTTTGAAAAAAAAAATTTATTGGAGTATAGTTGATGAGTCTTTATTCTGCAATCTCCAATCTGCTGTCAAACATATCCAGTAGACTTTACAATTTGGTACTGTGCTATGTAGTTCCAGTTTTTCTATTTAATCCTTTTCATAGATTTACATTTTCTTCTGCTGAGATTCCCTATTTAAGGCATTTTCCAAAAGGGATTATTTTGACATATTTTTCCTTTAAAACTTTGAAGATATTTAATATATCTACTTACTAAATCTAAAATCTGGTTAATTTGGAGTTTGGTTTCTATTGATTGCTTTTTTTCATGAACATGGACTGCATTTTTCCACTTCTTTTCGTATCTAGTATCATTTTAAGTAAATTTTGAAGTTTACTTCTCTGTGGGAGAAGGCGAGGGTGGGATGTTCTGAGAGAATAGCATTGAAACAAGTATACTATCAAGGGTGAAACAGACCACCAGCCCAGGCTGGATGCATGAGACAAGTGCTCAGGGCTGGTGCACTGGGAAGACCCAGAGGGATGGAATGGGGAGGGAGGCGGGAGGGGGGATCGGGATGGGGAACACATGTAAATCCATGGCTGATTCATGTCAATGTATGGCAAAAACCACTACAATATTGTAAAGTAATTAGCCTCCAACTAATAAAAATAAATGAAAAAAAAAATTAAAAAAATTTAAAAAATTAAATTACATTACTTTTACAAATATATGCATCCATGTAACCACCATCACAATCAAGATACAGGACATTTTTATCACCACAACATGTATCTCTATGCTTCTTCCCAGCTAGTCTTCATTTACTACTGTGTCTTCAGGCACCTATTAAGCTAAACTCTGTTTCTACAGAGTAGATTTCACTTTCCTAGAGTTTCACGTAAATAAAGCTATATACGATGATCTCTTTTATGTCTGGCTTGTTTTATTTAGCATAATATTGTTGAGATTCATGCACACTGTTGTGTTTATCCATAGCTATTTTTTTTCATTACTGGGTATGGTTCTATTATATGGATATACCAAATTTCATTTATCCACTCACCTATTGCTGGAAATTTATTTCCAAGTTTTGGTTATTATGACAAAAATGTGCTATAATTCTAAGGAATTTTGTAAGTGTATATTTAATTTTATAAGAAATTGCCAAAATGCTTACCAAAGATTCCAAACGATTTAACATTCTCACCTGCAATCTATAAGAGGTCTGAATATTCCACATCCTCAATGACACTTGGTACTGACTTCTTTTTAATATTAGCCAATTTGGAGTGTTACGAAGGTGATGATGTGGTCTTTTTGGCCTGCTTGAACTGAGGTGCTAATGCCCCCTAGCAGTACTGAACCTTTAGTATCTCTGTTCTGATTTTAACCCCATGGAAGATGCTCTTTGGTAAACCTTGGATAGTCTCATTCTCCATATGTTAAACCCAAACCTCAGCAAGTAATTCATAGGGGACCCCTACCAGACTTCTGGAGCCATTCCTCTGTTCAGGTTTCTCCTCTCTGCTGTCTACCACCCCTGGGTTCTGACTAATTCAGCTGCTATACCATGCAGATCTCGGCCTCATTGGCTCAGGGTGACCATCTTGGCCTCCAGCATGCTGCACTATGGTCTGCAATGTATCCCCAGGCACAGCCTACAGTAATCATGGGGCTCACCTCAGCAATTTTGCCTCCCTTAGAGATTACAGTTTGTATTGCCTGTCATCAAATGCCTGAAAGCAGTTGCCTCATATAATATGTCCATTTTTATTATTGTTATGGTGAAAGAGCTACTCTCAGACTTTTTACCATCAATAGCCAGAAGTATCTCTGTAAGTTTTTCACTTTTCTCTTTATCCCTGGTTTTAAAAAATTTCATGATATCATGAACTTTTTTTTCATTTGTCCTCACGCTGGGTCCCTTTGATCTGGAAAATCATACTCTTCAGTTCTATGAATTTTATTTACTTTAAAAATTCCCTCTCACTTTTCTTTATTCTTTCTCTTTGAAACTTTCATTATTAAGATACTAGATATGCTCAAATAATCACCTAGGTTTTTTCTTTTAAATCCTTTTCTATCTTACATTTCTTCTCTTTTTAATTTCTGGAAGATATTCTCAATTTTATATCCCACATTATGTATTGATTTTTTTAATATGCTCTCATATGTTAAAATTCTAAGATTTACTTATTATTCTCTGAATAGTCTCTTTTTTAGAGGTAACTTTTATTTTGGGTTGGTATGGTACATCTTCTCTTATCTCTGAATATTTTAGTGGTTATTTTTTCACTAAGTGAATGTTTTCTAATGTAACATTAAAATTCCTTAAGTGATTTTTTTTTCACAAGCTTATATTTTCCTAGTGATTGCTCTAGGGTTTGCTGTATTCATTTCGAATTATCTTAATCTACTTCAATTTATGCTAATTTTAGTGAAAAATGTTACAACTGTATAGCTCTCATCTCTGTAGAATTATGCAGCTCTATTCTATTTCTCCCTTTATGTGCTATTATGATAGCTATTAATAGAATTATACATGTTACACACTTAGGAATATATTATTTTAGTTATTATTTTATATAATTTATGTAATAAAAAAGTTTAGAGAAGAGAATAAGTATATTTGTAGGCTGTATTATTAACCTTATTTACCATTTCTGCTTTTTTCACTTTTTCTTGTGGATCTAAGGTCTCATCTCATCTCAATTCCTTACTCCAATGCAACTTTGTTACCTACTGCTTCCTTTGTGTTTGTATTGTGAAATACATTACATTTATATATGTGTATATATGTGATACACTTATATGCATATTCTTTTATACCATTAAAAATCACTTAACAGGAAAAGAAGAAATATGCATTTAATGATGTCATTTTATAATTATACAATTACCTTCACCAGTGCTCTTTGATATTTTGTGTGGATTAAAATTTCTGTCTGGCGTCACTTGCTTGCAGCCTTGAAGAAATTCCTTTAATATTTTTGTAACCTAGATCTCCTGGCAAGAACTTCCCTCAGGTTTTGCTTGTTGGAAAATATTAATTCCCCTTATTTCTGACAAGGTCTTTTCTCTGGATATGAGATACTAGGTTGAAAGTATCTCTTGGCCTCTTGCTATACCATGGGTCCTATGGAGCAGTAGCAAGCCACACTGGTTTTTTTTTTGCTATTGTTGTTCTCACAGGCCCCCAGGCATCGAGAGCAAGCCAGTGCTCATCAGTACTGGAGACTGGTGAGACAAGCAAGTCAAAAACCAGCCCCTTAGGGAGGCCCCCAGAAAAGCTGGAATGCTGGCTGTGCGGTCTACTCCTTCCTCCTGGAGGAGAGGCTGCCAAACCATATCAGCCTCTCAGTCAGTGGCAGCACAGGTCTCGGGAACAGCAGCACACCGCCTTGCTCTTTTTGTGCTCTCAGTGGCCGCCAGGCATCCAGAGGATGAGTCAGGCAAAACAGAAGCCAGTCCATCAGGCAGATCCCCTGAGAAGTCAGAATGTTGGATTGTGGTCTAATCTTCCCTTTTCCTCCCTAAGGGAGTCTGGGAGCTGCGAGTTCCCTCCCAGTGGCGTGGCAAAGTCCAATGGAAGGGACTATGAACATGGGCTACCAGGAATTTTCCTTCTGGCTTTGATATGGCTGAATTTACACTTAACCTTGGATACAAAGGCCTCTTAAATGGTTTCTGGATTTCTCACACAAAGGGAGTTGATTCGTATATTGTTGTTACACTGGTGTCTCCATGGGAGGTCTTGAGCTTCCTATCCTGCTATCTTGCTGTTCTTTCACAAGGATCTCTCTGGCTTCTGTGTTGAAAATAGTTGAAACAGGTTAGTTAGGAGGCTATTTTCAGCTGTGATGTAACAATGATTTGGGCCAACATGATAGCACTAAAGGGTGAGGTGTGGTAGAACTCTAGAATTGTGGAGAAGACATGAGAGTGATGACCCAAGGATTTTGTTCTGAGCAACTGAGTGGATAGCATTGTTTTTCTTTGAAATGAGGGAAGATTTCAAATAGAGCAGTTTGGGTTCGTGGGGAGAGGAAAGATCAAGAGCTTGTTTTGAAGATGTTATAATAGTTTAAAGCTGCTTCGGTTTTGTTGTTCAGTCACTAAGTCGTGTCTGACTCTTTGAGACCCCATGGACTGCAGTACACGCCAGGCTCCTCTGTCCTCCACTATCTCCTGGAGTTTGCTCAAATTCATGCCCATTGAGTCAGTGATGCCATCTAAGCATCTCATATTAAATCTGTAACAGAGAGTGTGCTAAACGGCAAAGCAAATTTTAGACATGAGTTTTCATCAGTGAAATAAATAACATTGCAGACATAGGAAATGGCTGGAAATATTTTATAGGCCTCACTGCCTTTACATACATAGGGTAAAAGAAAAAAAAAATAGGTCCAGTAGTTTTTGTCCTTTGCAGTGGCTCCCTCAGCCGAAGACTCCACCCCATTTTCCTGAGATTCCATTGCCTGATTTCACTAGAAGTGTAACTGAATTCTACAAAGTGTTGTGCCACATTTGGTCTGAAATTGGTTTGAATGTCTGTCTCCTTTGTGGAGTATCCAAAAGGACAGAGATCTGGGCTTTCATCTGATTTACAGAACAGGTTGAATAACTGTTGGTGGAACTCACTCCTAAAAAAAAAAAAAAAATTGTCTATGGTAAAATCCAGATGAAACTTTGCTTGCATTGTAATGTACTACTCTGTCATAATGTTGTGACTGGGGGTGAGGGGGGAGACCTATGACCCTCACTTGGCAAAAGAACCTACTGCTTGTGAAAAACCCTTTTGGTTTAGGTCCATTTGCAACTCTGTGTTTTCTGTACTTCTCATGGCACTTACTCCTCATTTTCTGTTACAAGTTTGAAAAACATAATTGTCTTCCCTGCACTAGCCTGTGAGCTCCTTAGGGGCAGGGAGAGTGTTTTATTTGTTCATTTTTATGCTGCCATCGCCTTGGCCCTTGCCTTGCATATAATAAACACACAGTGAATCCTGATTGAGCACAGTGAACTTGCGAGACTATTACCCAAGCTAAACTGAATTTGACCCTACACCTTGAATCTAACAAAAGTTACTGCATAAACCGTGATTAAAGCTGTCTGTATAATCTGTTCAAGAAAAATAAGCACATAAAAGGTCTTACCTTTTTAAGATCTTTATCACATTAATGAAAAATAAAAACTCACCTTTAAATAGTACCAACTTGCATTGAAATAATTAAAGAACTCTAAGGAAAAAGTAACTTAAAATTTATTTGGTATTATGTGTATTGTAAAGTTTTAAGAGATAATCTATTCCTAAGTGATACATAATTCATATTTTTCACGTTTTAAAACTAATCTTTTCCTATATTTTCTATTAGCTTCACTGGAACCCATGTTAATTCTTTCTGAAAATTTAGAATATGAACAAGTGAAGTGAAGTCGCTCAGTCATGTCTGACTCTTTGTGACCCCAAGGACTGTGGCCTACCAGGCTCCTCCGCCCATGGGATTTTCCATGCAAGAGTACTGTAGTGGGTACAAAGCATTTGTTAAACCTTGCCCAGTATCTCATATATTTTATCACATCATCCTACATATATATTTTATCTGGATACAAATTTATTTTCTGTTAATGAAAACAAAAAGATAAAATTTCCAATAAAAAGTCAAAACAGTTCTAAGCAGTGGATCTAAGAAGATACTGCTTTAACAGATGTCTGGGGCACTCTTTTTTTTTTTTTTTTTTTTTGGTAATAGAAATCTCAAATTAGGAATACTAGATGAGCATATATTTACAGGAGGCTTTGTAATTTGCTTTGCAAATGCACTTCAGGCTAAACTTCTTAGTTATATTGCTCCTTAGAAAAACAAACAAACAATACTATACAACACCTTAGATAATTTTCTTTTTGAAATGCAAAATCAATATCTCCAAATTTTATATCCCTTATGACTTATTGCAAGCAATATTTTCATTCCTTCTACAGAAAACATGTGTAAGTAATGTTTTCCTGCATTTTTATTTTATAATAATGTGTACATAACAACCAATCCAGCAATCCACGTCTGGGTATATGCCCCAAATAATTGAATTCAGTGTTAAAAAGTTATTTGTATACCCATGTCAATAGAAGGTCTTATTCACAATAGTTAAAAGGTAAAAGCAGCCCAAGTGTCTATCCATGGATGAATGTATAAGCAAAACAAAGCGTGTACACACACACACACGCGCACGCGTGCGCGCATGCACATGCACATACAATGGGATATTACTCAGTCTCAAAAAATAAGGTATCTAAAATAGGAAAGCAGAAAGCAGAAGAGTGTTTGCCGGGGGCTGGAGTTGGGGTGGTGATGGTAGAGGGGAAAATGGGTTGTTGTTATTAAGCTTCAGTTATGGATGATGACTAAGTTCTAGAGCTATACTGTGCAGCATCCTGCCTAAAGCTAACAATACTGTATTGTACACTTAAAGATTTATTAGGAGGATAGCTCTCATGCTACATTTTTTTAAAGGAAGGAAATTCTGACACTTGTTGCATATATCATGAACCTTGCTCATGAAATTTGATGACAGTATGTTTAGTGAAGTAAGCCAAGCATAAAGAGAATCACTGAATGATTCCACTTATATAAGGTACCTAGAGGGGTCAATATCTTCCCTTGTAGCCTAGTTGGTAAAGAATCTGCTTGCAATGCAGGAGACCTGGGTTTGATTCCTGAGTCAGGAAGATTCCCTGGAGAAAGGAAATGGCAACCCACTCCAGTATTCTTGCCTGGAGAATCCCATGGACAGAGAAGCCTAGTAGGCTATACAGTTCAGGGGGTCACAAAAGTCAGGCACGGCTCAGTGCCTAACCCACCACCAGAGTAGTTAATGCCAGACTGGATAAAGGACAAGCTGTAATTAACATTTCAGGGAGAAATATAAATATCCTCAGACATGCAGATGACACCACATTTATGGCAGAAAGCAAAGAAGAACTAAAGAGCCTCTTGATGAAAGGGAAAGAGGAGAGAGAAAGAGCTGGCTTAAAACTCAACATTCAAAAAATAAAGATCATGGCATCTGGTCCCATCACTTCATGGGAAATAGACGGGTAAACAATGGAAACAGTGACAGACTTTGTTTTCTGAGGCTCCAACATCACTGCAGATGGTGACTGCTACCATGAAATTAAAAGACTCTTTCTTGCTCCTTGAAAGAAAAACTATGACCAACCTAGACAGCATATTAAAAAGCAGAGACATTACTTTACCAACAAAGGTCCATCTAGTCAAAGCTATGTTTTTTTCCAGTAGTCATGTATGGATGTGAGAGTTGGACTATAAAGAAAGCTGAGCACTGAAGAATTGATGCTTTTGAACTGTGGTGTTGGCAAAGACTCTTGAGAGTCCCTTGGACTGCAAGGAGATCAAACCAGTCAATCCTAAAGGAAATCAATCCTGAATATTCATTGGGAGGACTGATGCTGAAGCTGAAGCTCTAATACTTTGACCACCTGATGTGAAGAGCTGACTCATTAGAAAATACCCTGATGCTAGGAAAGATCAAAGGCAGGAGAAGGGGACAACAGAGGATGAGATGGTTGGATAGGATCACCAACTCGACAGACATGAGTTTGAGCAAGCTCCAGGAGTTGGTGATGGATAGGGAAGCCTGGAGTGCTGCAGTCCATGGCATTGCAAAGAGCCAGACATAACTGAGTGACTGAACTGAATTGAGGGTGGTCAAATTCACAGAGACATAAAGGAGAATGAACGATGGCTCTTAAGGGTTGACAGAAGAGCAAATGGGGAGCTATTTAACGAATAAAGACTTTTAGTTTTACAAGATGAATTTTCATCTTCTGAAAATCTGTTGCACAATAGTATGAATATAGTTAACACTACTGAACTGTACACTTAGAAATAGTTACAATGACAAATTTTATGTTATGTATATATATGTCTATATATACATATGCATATATTATGTATATTTATATATATACATATGCATATATTATGTATATGTATATGTTTATGTTATGTATATTTTCAGTTCAGTTCAGCCACTCAGTCGTGTCTGACTCATGCCCATGCCCATCGAGTCGGTGATGCCATCCAGCTATCTCATCCTCTGTCGTCCCCTTCTCCTCCTGCCCCCAATCCCTCCCAGCATCAGGGTCTTTTCCAATGAGTCAACTCTTCGCATGAGGTGGCCAAAGTATTGGAGTTTCAGCTTCAGCATCAGTCCTTCCAATGAACACCCAGGGCTGACTGATCTTTAGGATGGACTGGTTGGATCTCCTTGCAGTCCAAGGGACTCTCAAGAGTCTTCTCCAATACCACAGTTCAAAAGCATCAATTTTTTGGTGTTCAGCTTTCTTCACAGTCCAACTCTCACATCCACACATGACCACTGGAAAAACCATAGCCTTGACTAGACAGACCTTTGTTGACAAAGTAATGTCTCTGCTTTTTAATATGCTGTCTAGGTTGGTCATAACTTTCCTTCCAAGGAGTAAGCGTCTTTTAATTTCATGGCTGCAATCACCATCTGCAGTGATTTTGGAGCCCCCCAAAATAAAGTCTGACACTGTTTCCACTGTCTCCCCATCTATTTCCCATGAGGTGATGGGACCAGATGCCATGATCTTAGTTTTCTGACTGCTAAGTTTTAAGCCAACTATTTCACTCTCCTCTTTCACTTTCATCAACAGGCTTTTTTAGTTCCTCTTCATTTTCTGCCATAAGGGTGGCTTATCATCTGCATATCTGAGGTTATTGATATTTCTCCTGGCAATCTTGATTCCAGCTTGTGCTTCCTCTAGCCCAGTGTTTCTCATGATGTACTCTGCATATAAGTTAAATAAGCAGGGTGACAATACACAGCCTTGACGTACTCCTTTTCCTATTTGGAACCAGTCTGTTGTTCCATGTCCAGTTCTAACTGTTGCTTCCTGACCTGCATACAGGTTTCTCAAGAGGCAAGTCAGGTGGTCTGGTATTCCCATCTCTTTCAGAATTTTCCACAGTTTATTGTGATCCACACAGTCGAAGGCTTTGGTGTAGTCAATAAAGCAGAAATAGATGTTTTTCTGGAATTCTCTTGCTTTGTTGATGATCCAGCGGATATTGGCAATTTGATCTCCGGTTCCTCTACCTTTTCTAAAAGCAGCTTGAACATCTGGAAGTTCACAGTTCACGTATTGCTGAAGCCTGGCTTAGAGAATTTTGAGCATTACTTTACTAGCGTGTGAGATGAGTACAGTTGTGCAGTAGTTTGAACATTCTTTGGGATTGCCTTTCCTAGGGACCGGAATGAAAACTGACCTTTTCCAGTCCTGTGGCCACTGTTGACTTTTCCACAATACAAATTAAAAATAATTTAGAAAATTATTGCTGAGTGTTCACTATGGGCTGAAAACACATTAGAGTTGAGAATATTAAGATACAAAGATAATGATTCCTTTCCTCAAAATGTTTAGAGAATAGATAGGCAAAGAAACTTTAATATTTGTGTATACCTTTGAAAATTCACAGGGAAAGGAACATCTATTTCTACATGGGGCAGTTACTGAGCTTCTGCATAGATAATATTAGAGATAACCAAGAAAAATCATAATATTTGAGAATGTTTTTAATACTTTCTGTGTGATCATAAGTCAATATCTTAGCCTCTCTGAGTCTCAATTGCCATATCAGTAAACATAGGAATGACCTACATCAAGAGTAATTTATAAGGATTGTAATTGTAAAGATTAAATAAAATAATATATGTAAGGTCCCTGGCAAAGTTTCTGGCACACAGTAAGCATCGCATAGTAAGTTGTATCTATTAGTCCTGTTGCCAAAATTATTCAGGACCCTGTGGGGCCCTCCAAGGACAAAGGCCTTTCTGTGTCCCCCTCACTTTTTCTGTTTGCAGGAAAAAAGTTTCAGCTTCCAAGACCTTCTCTGAGTTCCAAAGGGCAGATTGAAACAGTTATTAGGGGAGTGAGGGAATGCAGGAAGAAACAACACTTCAGGCATGGAGCAGGGTCCTGGCTCCTCCTGGGGGGTGTACATAACCATCTGGTATCTATCTTTGAGTTCTTCTATGGAACTAGGGCCTGCACCCAGATGGAGGATGGTTAACCTCAGACTGAGTACACACAAGTGGGTGCCAGACAGGGTGGAATCAGAAGACTGATGATTGATAGTCCTGGATTACCATCCTGTTGCTTCACCACCAATCAATCAGAGGGAAGTCCACACCCTACAGACCACCTGCAGAATTTTGCCTATACAAGCTTCTTCCCTGAAATGCAGTGCAGAGCTTGGGTCTTTTGAGCATGAGCCACTTGTTCTTGCTGGTCCTTGCAGTAAATCTTTCTTTGCTCTAAACTCCAAATACTTGGGAGGGGGGTGGCCTCACTGTGGCCAGGCACACAAATGTGTGTTTGACGACATTGTTTCATTATTTTCACTATTGTTTTCTTCTAGAATCACTTTTTCCTCTTGCATTGTTAAATCTTATTGCTTTCAACTTGGCTTTTTCTTTGGTATATACTGATTCTTTCTTATACCACTCCTTCTAACCAGTCCCTCATAATTTCTCTTCTGGACAATCACAATTAAATCTTCACTGGTCTTATTGTTATCTTCCAAACCATCCTTTAAATTCTAGCTAGAGTTGTTTGGATTTTTAGTTTTCAAAAGAGCAGCTCAGATCATGTGACCATGTTCTTTAAGAATCTTTAAAGCTTCCTCTGCTCACAAAACAACATCCAAATCCTTTGGCATGTGGTTCTGAGCTCTTCTAAATTGATTCGTCCTTACCCTGTCTTTTCAGTTTTTTCTGTCACTATAGCATGTGATGCTCTCCTTTTTCCAGCCACAGTGGACTGCTAGCCATTTCCCAAATAGATAATGCCTTTTAACCATTTGTGCTTTTATACACAGAATATCCTTTGACTGATATGCCATTCTTAACTTCTCAAAATTTTCCTTCTTATCCTAGTTCAAATATCACCACCTGCATTTATTGTTGACTAGCAACTTATATGTGAATGTTATTGTTTATTCTCCTTAGTATTGACTTCTCCTTGCCCAAAAGAATATAATCTAAATTCTTGAACTTGGACTTCCCTGGTAGCACAGTGGATAAGAATCTGCCTGCCAATGAAGGGGACACTGGTTCAATCCCTGGTCCGAGAGGATTCTACATGCTGTGGAGTAACTGAGCTTATGAGCTCTAACTACTGAGCCTTCGTTCTAGAGTCCCTGAGCTTCAACTACTGGGCATGCATGCCACAACTACTGAAGTCTGCATGCTCCAGGGCTCATGAGCCACAACTATTGAGCCCTTGTTCCACAGCTACTGAAGTCCATTTGCCTGGAGCCTGTGCTTTGCAATGAGAGAAGCTGCTATAATGAGAAGCCCTTGCACCGTAACTAGAGAGTAGCCCCTGCTCGCACAACTAGAGAAAGCCCATGTGCAGCAATGAAGACCCAGTGCAGCCAAAAATAAAAAATAAAATAAATAAAAGTAAATTCCTGGATTTGGGCTTCTGAGTCACCCATGATCTGATTCCTTCCAAGTATGTCTCTAACTGTTCCCTTACAAATATCAGTAGCTCCAACAAGCTGCCAATTTTCTTCAATTCTCCTCATATGTAAAGTCATTTAAGTAGATATACTCCTAAGTATTTTATTCCTTTTGTTGAAATGGTGAATGGTATTGTTTCCTTAATTTCTCTTTCTGTTTTCTCATTATTAGTGTATAGGAATGCAAAATACCTGTATATAGAAAACTAAAAAAACACTGATAAAAAAATCAAAGAGGACACAAACAGATGGAGAAGTATACCGTGTTCATGGATTGGAAGAATCAATATTGTGAAAATGACTATACTACCCAAAGCAATCTATAGATTCAAAGCAATCCCTATCAAGCTACCAACGGTATTTTTCACAGAACTAGAACAAATAATTTCACAATTTGTATGGAAATACAAAAAAACCTCGAATAGCCAAAGCAATCTTGAGAAAGAAGAATGGAACCGGAGGAATCAACCTGCTTGACTTCAGGCTCTACTGCAAAGCCACAGTCATCAAGACATCAAGACAGTATGGTACTGGCACAAAGACAGAAATATAGATTAATGGAACAAAATAGAAAGCCCAGAGATAAATCCACATACCTATGGACACCTTATCTTTGACAAAGGAGGCAAAGATATACAATGGAAAAAAGACAACCTCTTTAACAAGTGGTGCTGGGAAAACTGGTCAACCACTTGTAAAAGAATGAAACTAGAACACTTTCTAACACTATACACAAAAATAAACTCAAAATGGATTAAAGATCTAAATGTAAGACCAGAAACTATAAAACTCCTAGAGGAGAATATAGGCAAAACACTATCTAACAAAAATCACAGCAGGATCCTCTATGACCCACATCCCAGAATATTGGGGAAAAAAGCAAAAATAAATGAATGGGACCTAATTAAACTTAAAAGCTTTTGCAAACAAAGGAAACTATAAGCAAGGTGAAAAGACAGCCTTCAGAATGGGATAAAATAATAGCAAATGAAGAAACTGACAAAGAATTAATCTCCAAAAATAGACAAGCAACTCCTGCAGCTCAATTCCAGAAAAATAAATGGCCCAATCAAAAAATGGACCAAAGAACTAAACAGACATTTTTTCCAAAGAAGAAATACAGATGACTAACAAACACATGAAAAGATGCCCAACATCACTCATTATCAGAGAAATACAAGTAAAAACCACAATGAGGTACCACTACACGCCAGTCAGAATGACTGCTATCCAAAAGTCTACAAGCAATAAATGCTGGAGAGGGTGTGGAGAAAAGGGAACCTTCTTACCCTGTTGGTGGGAATGCAAACTAGTATAGCCACTATGGAGAACAGTGTGTAGATTACTTGAAAATCTGCAAATAGAACTGCCATATGACCCAGCAATCCCATTCCTGGGCATACACATCGAGGAAACCAGAACTGAAAGAGACACGTGCACCCCAATGTTCATCACAGCACTGTTTATAATAGCCAGGACATGGAAGCAACCTAGATGCCCATCAGCAGACGAATGGATAAGGAAGCTGTGGTACATATACCCAATGGAATATTATTCAGCCATTAAAAAGAAAGCATTTGAATCAGTTCTAATGAGCTAGATGAAACTGGAGCCCATTATACAGAGTGAAGTAAGCCAGAAAGATAAACACCAATACAGTATACTAACGCATATATATGGAATTTAAAAAGATGGTAACAATAACCCTATATGCAGGACAGAAAAAGAGACACAGATATATAGAACAGACTTTTGGACTCTGTGGGAGAAGGCGAGGGTGGGATGATCTGAGAGAATAACATTGAAACATGTATATTATCAAGTGTGAAACAGATCGCCAGCCCAGGTTGGATGCATGAGACAAGTGCTCAGGGCTGGTGCCCTGGGAAAACCCAGAGGGATTTGATGGGGAGGGAGGTTGGAAGGGGGATCAGGATGGGGAACACATGTAAATCCATGGCTGATTCATGTCAATGTATGGCAAAAACCACTACAATATTGTAAAGTAATTAGCCTCCAACTAATAAAAATAAATGAAAAAAAAAGTCATGGTCACTGTTTGGTGATCTGCTGCTGGTCTGATCCACTACAGCTTTCTGAATCCTGGAGAAACCATTACATCTGAGAAGTATGCTCAGCAATTGATGAGGTGCACTGAAAATGGCACACTTGCAGTGGCATTTGTCAACAGAAAGGGTGCAATTCTTCTGTATGATAATGCCTAACCACATGCTGCACAACCAATGCTTCAAAAGTTGAAATGAATTGGGCTATAAAGTTTTGCCTCATCCACCATATTCACCTGACCTCTCACCAACCAACTACCACTTCTTCAAGCATCTCGACAACTTTTTGCAGGGAAAATGCTTCCACAACAGCAGGAGGCAGAAAATGCTTTCCAAGAGTTCATCGAATCCCAAGGCATGGATTTTTACAGTACAGGAATAAACTTATTTCCCATTGGCAAAAATGTGTTGATTGTAATGGTTCATATTTTGATTAATAAAGATGTGTCTCAGCCTAAAAATAAATAAATAAAATCATTTAAGTGTTAAGGCCTACCATGAATCCTCAGTGACAGTTCACTGAAAGCCTGCTCCCTGAGCTCACCCTTGATATGAAATTCTGCAATAACCTCTGTTGATAACCCTCACTTATCCCTTGACTCTGTGTTCTGTGTACTAGCATTTGACTTGTTATTAAACTTCCAGTTAAATTGCTTCTCAAAAACAGGAAGAATCTTAAGCTTCTCTGTATCCCCAGCACCTTCCACCTTCCCCTATATCACAGATGCTTGTTCAGACACTCAGTTTTAGAGAAAGAAGGGCTGAAAGGGATCTGGGCATGCATCTAAACTTGTCTCCTATTTGGGGATGTTTGTGATGTTATTTAAAATTTTATGAGGTAGATCATGTAATATTTGTTGAAAGGTTTTGTTGTTGTTGTTGTTACTGTTGTTTCTTTGTTTTTTGCCATGTGGAATGCAGGATCTTAGTTCCCAACCAGGGGTTGAACCCACACCCCTTGCAGTGAAAGCACTGAGTCCTAACCTCTGGACCACCAGGGAATTCCCCTTGAAAGCATTTTTTTCAAAATATTCCTTGGTTTGTGTGGAAGCCAATTTAGGTTTGGATCAAAAAGTTTATTATATATGTGATAACATTTATGCAGAAGTAGAAAGTTAATATTTTTTAAATTAAAAAAATTAAAATATATAAGCATGCACTTTAAAAGGGGGTAGGGAGAAAAGGGCAACAGGTTGCACAACATCATGAATGCAAAGAACACCCCTGAATTACACACTTTAAGGTAGTTAGAATGTCAAATTTTATGTTATATATTTTTACCATAATTTTTCTTTAAAATAAACAAATGTTGTAATACAACCAACCCATTGAATGGTAAACTTTAAATGGGTGGATTGTATGATATGTGAAGTATGTCTCAATTTTTTTTTAACAAAAAAGAGATTTTTCAGCCTTAGTATTACTGTTATCACTGAAAATAAAAGAAATTCTGGTGTTACTCTATAGTTTTCAACCAACTAGCTATATTTTCCTCTGCAGAGAGTCTGATTTTTTGTGTTTGTACCATCAAAAGAGGACATAATTTTACATTTAACCTCTTGAATCTTTTGATTAGAAAAAAACTGTGCTGCCTATCGATCTATGACAATTTGGCTGGTCTGCAATTATTATATTCTTTTGGTAAGTATCTCAGCTTTCCACGGTTAGAGGGAGGTAAGGGCCATGCTCCCTCTACCCCATAAGGTTGCTAAAAGTAAGAGGATACAGTGTTAAAATAAGGCAACGTAGATCAGTTTTTGTTAAACCTATGTTAATGAAAAAGCAGATACAAAACCAGTTATACAATGAATCTTTGTAGCTCATGGGAATCCCACTCGCTAGCCTCAGGCAGTCCCATGAGATCTCTGAGGCAGAAGCAATCACATTCTGATAGTCTTATTGGCCAATCTTATTCTGAGGTCAGACATCAGAGTCCTTCTGAAATGCAGGAATAACGGAACACAAAACCAATCACATTGATATGTCAGGGAGTTTGTAATTTCCTCAGTTCTGTCTCATCGCAACAAAAATTTGAAGCAACGGACAGACCAGTGTTACAGCCCTCAGACAGACCAGTGTTACAGCTCCGTGTTACAGCTCAGTTTTATTTAGAAAGTAAAGGAAAATACATCCTCGAGGCATGAGGGCATGCCGACCCAAAAGACTCGAAGAGAAGAGAGGCCCCTGGCCCAATTTTGGCTCCTCTTTTTATATGTTTTTTCTCCTCCCCCTGGGCCTGCCCTATGTAAATTGGGCTAGCCAGGAGTGCTGTTTGTTTTACCTGAGGTCCTCACTCTGGTCCTCGGACCTTCCTTTGTTCTATTTTCACGGGCTTTTCCCTTCCTTGTCTTTTAGCCACCACCATTCTGGACTCCTTTTTCCTATTCTAACTACCTAACAGATACAACACATAGAAATAATTTAGACGGACTCATTTTAACAATTAAATCTTGTTCACAATTTAGGCAATTTAGTGGTATGTGGCAGACCAGTTAAAAATACACATAATTTGCCCTTGATCTTAAAGCTAGGGAGTAACAATACTAATAATAATCTATTACTTAGTCAGTACCTACTATGGGTCAGGTACAATCTTGATCTGGTTTTCCACTAAATTAGGAATGAGATGAGATGTTGGTAGTAGGTTTTTTCAGGAAACCAAAATACAACAGTAGGTGGAGACAATGAGACAGGGAAAAACAAACAAACAAAAAACAAATGAACAGCTCATTATGAGGAACCATGTACAAAGCAATTCTAAGAACAGCAGGACTCAGGGACCCTTGTACACTTAAAAGTTTGAGAGCCCAAAAGCTTTTGTTTGTGTAGGTTATATCTATCCAGATGACACTGGAATTGTCTTCTAGGGTGAGTAGGACCTGAAACGAAAAATTGTTAAAAGAGACATTAGATGGGGCATAAAATGTATGTCAGAGTATGATCTAAACAGGGGACATCAGTAGGAACAAAAACAATGTTTGCAACTGTGCAAAAGATGAGAGCTACCCTACTGCTGCTGCTAAGTCACTTCAGTCATGTCCGACTCTGTGCAATCCCATAGAGGGCAGTCCACCAGGCTCCCCTGTCCCTGGGATTCTCCAGGCAAGAACACTGGAATGGGTTGCCATGTCCTTCTCCAGCACATGAAAGTGAAAAGTGAAAGTGAAGTCACTCAGTCATGTCCGACTCTTAGCGACCCCATGGACTGCAGCCTACCAGGCTCCTCGTCCATGGGATTTTCCAGGCAAGAGTACTGGAGTGGGGTGCCATTGCCTTCTCCGGAGAGCTACCCTACATGTGCACAAATGAGAAAATGGTTAAACAACAATGGTGCTTTCATGTTTTGTAATAATACATAATGAATAAAAGCAATATTCCAGATCAGAAATTTTCAATCATTTTGACCTTAGGACCCTTTTGCATTTTTTATAATTATTAAAGACCCTAAAGAGCTTTTGTTTAAAGAGTTTTTTTTTAATTGCTATTCTCCAAGTTAAAATTTAAACTGAAAAAAATTGTAAAATAATTATCTATTAATTAGCTTAAGTATAATAATAATCCATTATGTGCTAGCATACAAAAGGCACTTTATATTAAAAAATTGTATTTTTCAAAATGAAATATAAATTAGCATGAAAAACATCATGGCTTTACATTTTTGCAAACCTCTTTAATGTTCAATGTAATAGAACACAACGGGATTCTCAAATCTGTGTTTGCATTTAATATCTAATGATATGCTGTTTTATTCAGCCTCTTTTAAATAGCTAGCTGGAAAGAAAGGAGCACTTTAATCACCTTTCCAAATAATTTTGGATGTTCTTTGATATTACAATACGGCCCACGTGAGATTTCCTTAAAGATAACTGCAGTGTGAAACCTGAAACCATATCAAGAAACACTTTGCATGCTGAATGAATTTTCACATGGAGGACTTTGTAATGTCTACATGGCCATTTGAAAAGTATAACTTCACATTTCTTAATATCACCACCCGTCTTATCAGAAAAGTTATCAGTATTGGGAAGCTATGAAACTCATGGTGGTCAATACAAAATTTCCTAAAGTCTAATTTTCATTTGAATTGTCAAATATTTTCATTGGCAGCAACTACTATCATTTGTTTTATTTGACATATAAGGTCATTTCAATTATGTTTTAAGATGTGTCTGCAAAATAATCATCTGAATAAACATATTTTTTTTCTCTAGTTCGTTCGTGTAAAAAATGGTACTACATGAATCATAGCTACTTTAAGACAACAATCTGATTTCAGTATGTGCTTTTATAAGTGCTTTATGTCTACTTTCCATTTTGTCACACAGCATATTAAACACATGTGTTCAATGATGTGTAGGGGAACAAGATTTGCTACTTCAAAATATGTCCCTTGGGCATGTGGATTAATTTAAGTTGATTTTTTTAAAATTATTTTTTATTTATTTAGCTGTGCTGGGTCTTAGTTGTGGTACACAGGATCTTCAAACTCTTCATTGCAGCATGTGAGACCTAGTTCCCTGACCAGGGATTGAACCCAGACCCCCTGCATTGGGAATGATGGAGTCTTAGCCACTGAACCACCAGGGAAATCCCTAGGTTGATTATTTTTATGAAACAAAAGATTCAGGTCTTTCTTTTTACTTCCCCCTGAGCTGTCTAAAGAATTTCAATAAAAGGTTTGTTCCAGAATAGAGCTATCTCCACTGATACCTGTGAAGAATATGGGCTAGGTGTGGTAAAGGAGCAGGGCCTGGAGATCAGAGCCCACCTGTGTTTGATTGTCTCTGCCTGACCCAGCCAACATCTGTTTACCAAACATTCATTTTCCCATCTCCATATCAATGGCCTTCCTCTCTTTTGAGGTCCCAATACCTATCCTCGACATCTTCTTTTGCTTTAAGTGAAGATGATATTTAAGGTGAAGATTTTAGTCATTTTGGCAAGTTATTCAGTTCTCCTGAATCTCTCCCATGTATACATGTTATTAAGATTTGTTTGATATTCTCCTGCTAAGATGTCTCATGTCAATTTAATTCTTAGACCAGCCAAATAAACCTAAAAATGTAAAAAAACATACAGAATTAGTTAAACTAACATCTTCACTGTTTAATCAAGAACTTTCATAAACAAAACTGGATTTTTTTAACTGATAGTGCATAACAGTGAAATATACAATGACTACTTGTACAATTTGATGCCACTTCCTTGACCTGTGCTAAGACACCAGCAGTTAATCCATTGTTGATTTTACACCATTAGTACAAATGTCAACACAGTACAAAAAGGTAGTTTTTATCTCACAAACCCTGTAAAAGCTTCATGGATAACCCTATGTGTCTATGGAGCACACTTGAAGCACCACTGAGATAAATATTTCAAAACTATCCCTCCAAAATGTGGGAGGACAGAGTCTTTGTTTTCTTATTTCAACCCAATTTTTGGAAGCCTCTGCTTGAGTTTTTTCATGTTCTTGCATTTATGATCTTCCCTGCCACATTAGTTTGGTGTGCTGAGAAGCAAATCCCAAGACAAAATTAGATATGCAAGAGGATTTTTGGTGAGGGAGCAGGAGGATAGCCTTTACACTGTGACTCTGATCTGACACTTCTGGAAGGAGAGAGGGAACGAGTTTGAAAGAGGGTAGAAAGAGGATTGGACTATAGGGTAAATACAGCGTGATTTGGCTGGGTCATTGAAGGGACCAAAAACCAAAGTCTCCCACGGTGGGAGTTCCATGTCCAGCCACAGTGGGCCTGCCCTTAATACCTCCATCATGTTTGGCCATTGGCTAGGTGAATCCCATGGGCAGTAAGACTTTGACAGGTGGGTAGTGGTGGATCCAGAAGGGCAATGGCTAGAGCCATCAGTCTCTCATGCTCTCTGAAGCATAAGATGTGAATGTCACATTTTCATAACACCTGTCCCCATCCCCCCAGTTCACCCTTTGCACCAAACAGATCCACTTGTCCAAGCAAGTTTTGGGAGCATTCTCCATGGTTCCTGTGGTTCCTTCTTCCTGAGAAGGGGAAACTGAGACACAAGGGTGTAGTGAACAGCCTATAATTACTGTCAGAGTAGTAGACTTGGGGCTGTGACTAATATTCTTCTTCTCCTCTCTTCTCTGCTGTTTATTCTCGATTCCCCTCATCCTCAGCTATCATTGTAGTAGGAAAGAGAGCCAGCAGCTGCAAAAAAATTCACAAGTGAATGAGGTGATATGGAGATACAAATAAAGACACCTTATTTGCTATACCTATCATGTTAGGTGATTATATGAAAACTAATTTTCCCTCTACCCTTCTAGGTTCTTGGCTGAGACACTCCCTGTAATAAAAGATAGATTAACAGGAGAAAAATCAGTCCTGGATGTTCATTGGAAGGACTGATGTTGAAGCTGAAACTTTGGACACCTAATGCGAACAGCTGATTCATTTGAAAAGACTCTGATGCTGGGAAAGATTGAAGGCAAGAAGAGAAGGGGATGACAGAGAATGAGATGGTTGGGTGGCATCACCGACTCAATGGACATGAGTTTGAATAAACTCTGGGAGTTGGTGATAGACAGGGAGGCCTGGCCTGCTGCAGTCCATGGGGTCACAGAGTTGGACAAAACTGAGCGACTGCTCTGAACTGAACTGAACAGGGGAAAAACAAACGGAACCTTACTACCACATATCTCTCCTTACTCCAGGGAGAGACCTAGGAAAACTGAGTGACTCCTGAGGTGGTCCAATATCATATCCATCTAAAGACAGATGAAACTGGAGGGGTGAGGGGAGTCAGTTATGAGAGGTTATCGAGCCACCCATGGTAAATAAGAGTAAAGTTGTCACACAGATTTTAGTCACAATATTCTGCTTTGATAAGCATTTCTAGACATTTACAATCATCCTTCTCTTCCTGGCACAGAAAGGGAGTGTGTGTGTGTTTGCTGCTGAGGCAGGTACCACTCTTTGCGACCCCATGGGCTGTAGTCCACCAGCCTCTGTCCATGGAATTCTCCAGGCAAGAATACTGGAACTGCTTGTCATTCACATTCACAGAGAGGGATACACCCTTACAAATGGAGATTTCCCTTATAAATGTATCTTACACAAGTGTAACTTCACAATTTGTAGAGCTTTCGCTAAATCCAAGCCTAGCCTGTGTCTGCTGTTTCTTAAAAATAATAAGCCTAAAATAATCCATGCGAAAAAGACATATTTGGGGATGGCAAATTCCACTCCCCTTCAGTATATCTACACATAAAAAATTCACGAGTATGGTAGGTTAATGTTATTTCTATTTACAAATAAGGATATTAAAATTCCTTGAGGTAAATTTTCTTGTTAAAGTTTATATGGCTGGTAAATGAGGTAGCTGATATTTGCATCCCGTGTTTTAAAAATGCCTGAGTCACTCTACTTTAGAAAAAATCTTTAAGCCACCTGATACTTGCTTATTCTACATATCACTCTGCAAGGTATCTCAATGGAGATAAAATAAAAGAAGCAAGAGGTACTGGCATGCAGCAGTTAAAATCTCTGGAGGTGGTTCCTGCTCTCCTGGTATCATAATATTGTGAGTAGTATAATAATATAGTGAGTATTATAATAATTGATAATATTAATTATCAATTAATATTATTTGGTAATACTAAAATATCATAATATTGATAATAGTAGAGCTGATATATTCCATTAGGTAATTCCATAAGCATGGTGTCTAATAAGCCATAATCTTTCCTTTATAAAGTAATATGAAAACTTAACAGTTAAAGCCTCATTAATAGTAGTTGTTATCAGGCATTTGGTATTTGCTAAATGATTCCTGCTGTTTCCTGAAAAGTAAATATAATCCTACAGCACCTAATTTTCTTCTGAGCCTATCATCAGGCCTCATCTATAGATCCTCAAGGATATTTAGTTTTTAACTACTTCCTTTGGTTTTCTTTCAGTACCTTTATTTTATAAAGCATTCACTGCTTCCTTAAAATATTTGCTCCTCAAAAGTAGCAGTACTCTCCTTATTCCTGGGGAAAATACAGCTGAATCATATTTTTATAAGAGGTTGAGACTATCACCTGGTCCATTCCCCTCCCCATTTTATTTTACAGATCAGGAAATCCAGACCAAGCAAGAAAAAATATGAGATTTTCAAGTAATAAAGCAATTTAATGGCAGAGTTGATATTAGATAAGTTTTACCCTCAAAGAGCTTTCAGGTAGAGAAGAGAAACATATAATTTGGGACACAAAAGGTAGTGCTATCTGGCAAGGTGAGAAGTAAAGGAGACAGTTGGGCAATCACAGATAATGGCAATATTTGTAGAATTAGTGCAAATTTTCCTCTGATTTGACTTTAAAAAGTCAAATTTTTTACTTTAAAAAGTAAAAAAAAAAAAATCTAAGTAATCTTTTCTCTTGGGAGTAGAGGTATCTCTAAGATCATGCATACTGTGTGTGCTTACTCAGTCGTGTCTGACTCTTGTGACCCCATAGATTGTATGTAAGCCTGCCAGGATCCTCTGTCCATGGGATTCTCCAGGCAAGAATACTGGAGTGGGTTGCCATTTCCTTCTCCAGGGGATCTTCCCAACCCAGGAATCGAACCCAGGTCTCCTGCATTGCAGGCAGATTCTTTACTGACTGAGCTACAAGGGAAGCCCTCCTGATTTCAATTCCTTTGGATAGTGGGATAGCTGGATCATACGGTAGTAGTATTTTCTGAGGAACTTCCATACTTTTTTTCATAGTGGCTGGACCAGTTCCTGCACTTCCATTTTTCATCCAGGGCTGGAGCTGCGGGTAGTGAAGTGGGGAACTACAGAGTTGGAAAACTGAGAGTGAAAATTGTTATTTGTACCAGATGTATAAAAAAATGTTCATTAGGGTCTGCTAACTCATCTCCTAAATGTTAGACCCAAGCTTGTGCAAGTCAGTAAAGACATTTGGAATTCAGTATTATCATAACCGTCAAAATAGGTAAGGTTATGTTGCACTAATGAACAGTCCTCAAATTCCAATAATTTAAGTTCATTTCTGACTCAGATAACACATCTGTCACTGTTCCACAGGGAGGCTCTGTTATTGCAGTTTTTCATTCTACCAAGTTGTGGAGAACAGCCGTTATCGTGTAACATTGCTTGTCACTGCACCACTGGGAAGAGAGGACTCTGTAAAGGTCTTGCATTATTAATTGAATGAGCCACTGAGGAAGTGCTGCAGTCACCTTTGTTCACATGCATCAGATAGCATGAGTCCTGCAGTCTACCCAGTCACACCTCTACCACGTGCTCAGAAGAAAACAACATATACGGCAAACAATGAAAGGCTACCACCCTTGGCTAATACCTCTCAAGGATATAGTAAAGCATTAAGAATCTAAGATTCTTAGAATTATACATATGACTCCTGTGATCACCTAACTTCCCACTCAAGATGGGAATATCCTCTGCATTATCCTGGCAGTAAGTCTGTCCTCTTTCTGGGCTCTTTCAATGGTAGAGACCTCACTACCTAATGAGATAGTATATCCTGTATTGACACGCCTATTATTGATATTCAAAAATATGCATGCTCATAATTGGCTGAAATCTGTTCTAACATTACTGGTCCATCTTCTGCCCTCTAGAAAAATAAGAATATATTAATAATAGTAAAAACAGTAATATGCATATAGAAATATACTCATGCAATCACCAAAAGAACTCTTTGCATTAGGCAGTGTAATTATCATCCCCATTTAAACAATGATGTGATTTTTCACTCTTTCACATAACAGCCTTTTAAATATATGAAAATCAGTATTGGCTAATCTTGCCCATTTTCTCCAGTTGTTTCTCAGGAAATGGTTTCTAGATACTTCATCATCTTGTTTGTATTATTCTGAACAGTACAAACTATGATATCCTCCTAATGTTGTGGTTTTTAGAAACATCCATTGTAATCTAGATGTAGTTGGAAAAATTAGACTTATTTTCAGTTGCTATATTATATTCCTAGTGGCACAGACAAAGTACAAATGAGTTGGTGCTTTTGTCTCTCTGTGTTGGAAGTCAGGACTCAATCATTTATCCTGTTCCAAACCTGATTTGATAACCTCAGCCAGGATTTGGACAATATAACCAACATTTAATATTCAATCACAGATTAAACTCAAGATGGATGTTACTTAATCCAACTACTTAGTATTCTTGCCTGGAGAATTCCATGGACAGTAGAGCCTGGTGGGCTACAGTCCATGAGGTCTCAATGAGTCAGACACAACTGAGCAACTAACACAATATGGTGAGAAGGTATTTTCTGCTAATTGTCTTCACTTTGAGAAGATGGCATCCTCCTATTCAGAAAGTCAAATACCATCAGATGGGATATTCTCAATTTCAAACATGCATATGCACACACAGCCTCTTTTACTTTTCTCTTACATTAAAATAAGGCCTTTTTTTCCTCAACTGAATCTAGTCTTTCTGCCAGTACTTGTGTCCAATCTGTCTCTTTCCTGAGAGTTTGGCATCATTCAATCCCCCTTCACTTTGCTCAAGATTTCCATCTCTATGACCAATGTACAAGTTCAAGCCATCGTCACCTCTCACTCTCACTGCAGCAACAGCCTCCTAACTAGTGTATCCTCATTCACTCTAGTATTGGCCCATTCTAGTGAATTTCCCCATGAGTCATATTTTAAGATCATATATCAAATAATGTTATTTTCCTGCTTAAAACCATCCAATTGTTTCACATGATACTTAAAATCCAAACACTTTATTACAACCTATAAGGCCATAAGAAAGTTTGTGCTTTCCTCACTGACAACTTCTCTGCTTTAGTTTTCTGTGGCTGCTATAACAAATTATCACAAACTTGGTCACTTCAAACAACACACATCTATTTTCTTAGGTTCCAAGGGTCAGAGTCTAAAATAGGTTGGCAGGACTGCACTCCTTCTGGAAGGTCTAGGAATCCACCCCTTCCCTTTGCCAGCTTCTAGAGGCCACCAGCCTCCCTTGGCTCATGGACCTCTGCTCCCATCATCACCTCTCCTCACTCTCACCACTAACCCTCTTACTGTCCTCTTCTAAGAACTATGGCAATTACGTTGCACTACTTGGATAATCCATGATAATCTTCTCATCTCAAGATTCTTGATTGTAGCTGCAAAAGTCCCTTTTGCCAGGTAAGGTAACATATTTGCAGGTTCTGAGGTTTAGGATGTATACCTCTTTCTGAAGCCAATATTTTGCTTGCCACAAACTCCTCCAACTAAACCCCAATCTCATTATGCTTCAGTCATACTAACTGTGACATTTAAGGTTCTTAATTAGAAGCAACAGAGGCTGATGCTGAATAATTAATGAGAAAAGGAGCTTATTAAAATGAATTTTTAAATAAACGTGTTGTAAGGGTTTAAGAACCAGGTTCCAGACTATGCTTCCACAAACAACAGTCAAAAACCATCCTCAGAAATTATCTCATGAGGTAATTTCCATCATCACAGCCCTGAAGCACTAGATAGGTACCACTCTCACGTTTGGACTAGGCACATAACTGTGTAGTACAATGATTACCGCCAAAGAGGAAAAGATCCACTTCCTCTCCCTCTTGTGACTCTAATTCCTGAGTCAAAATTTCAAACAATTCTCTCTTGATTGGTGGAGCCTGGGTCACATTCCTCTATCTTATTTGCAAGGCAGACCAGAAAGGCAAATACTTAGCATTTAATATCTTGAAGAAAGAGGCGCACTTTGTGTCCTACTGAGTCTAATGAAGAGGAGGTGTCTCAAAACAAAGAAAGATACTGTGATGTCAGAACAAACTGAAAATGTCTGCACCACCTTAGTTCTCTTTCTAGATTATGCTGTTGTTCCTGTCTTAAGGCCTATGTATTAATACTTGCAATCAGTTCCTTTTCCTGGAATATTTTTCTTCATGTCTTCACATGGCTGTTTCACCTATTATGCACTCTGTTAAATTGTTAAGTTCCATGACAGTAGTGACCTCAATTTTATACATCATGATATTATCCCCTGTCACTAGCAGAGCACCTGCTGCATAGTGGGTTATCAATACATATTTGTTGAGCTGAACAACAAATGTAGTAGAATAGATAATAAACATGCTTTAGAATCAAACACACTTCAATGTGAACTCTTGCTCTACCAGTTAAAACTATGTGACCCTAATTAAATGGTTTAAACTCTTTGAGCTATCAAGTTTCTCTTTTTGAAGTGATAATGATGCTTCATGTGCAGATGTACATATATTATGAAGACTAAAGCAGCAAGCGAATAGAGATTATGTGATAGACAGTTGTTCCTCTTAGTTGCATGCCATATGAAAATGTGATAAGCCAGTCTTATATGATTTTATCAGTGTTCTGAATATCATGTTGAAAAAGAAATATGTTGATTATGTCCTAAAGCATGTCACTGGAGAAGTTCTTAAAAGTCATCACTGATTCAGTAATTAATTCTGAAGAGTACATGAGAGAAATTACATATATATGTGTGTGTGTGTGTGTATTTTTTTTTAATTTTAACAGGAAGGAAGATGAGGAGGATGGCAAAGAAGATGGAAATAAAAAGTAGTTTAGAACAAAATAGCTGACACTGGGCAAGGTGCATGGCACATAATATTGTCATGTAACATGTATGGCCATGATAAGTGAGACGACCATTGTGGAAAGTGATTTGCAATGTCTGCACAAAGTAAAAATGCACATAATGTTTGGGCCACAATTCTTCTAGGAATTTATACTTGTTAAAAAAAAAGGATACATGCAATGTTTTAATGATAGAAAATCTCACTGAAACACTAATTATAATATCAAAAAATCAAAACAATTTAAGCATTCAGCAGTATAGAAGTATTTAGGTAAATGCCATTAATCTATATAACAGGACATTAGGAAGCCAATAAATTGTATTAAAGAACATCAGATATATGAAAAGATGTCTTTATATGTTATTTTTAACCACTATGCTGCTGCTACTGCTGCTAAGTCGCTTCAGTCATGTCCCACTCTGTGCGACCCTATAGACGGCAGCCCACCAGGCTCCCCTGTCCCTGAGATTCTCCAGGCAAGAATACTGGAGTGGGTTGCCATTTCCTTCTCCAATGCATGAAAGTGAAAGTGAAGTCGCTCAGTCGTGTCTGACTCCTAGTGACCCCATGGACTGCAGCCTACCAGGCTCCTGGGTCCATGGGATTTTCCAGGCAAGAGTACTGGAGTGGGGTGCCATTGCCTTCTCTGCCATATTAAAATATAATTCTTATACCATCCAATTAACCCATTTAAATATACAATTCAGTGGGTTTTAGTAAATTCACAGTTGCGCAATCAACACCATGGTAAATTTTAAGATATTTTCTATCACTCTCAAAAAGAAACCTTATACCCATTAACCTCCTTCAAACTCTGGCAAACATTAATCTATTTTTTGTCACTATGAATGTTCCTATTTGGGAAATTTCATATAAATGAATAAAATAGTGTGTGAATCTCTTGAGTTTGACTTCCTTCACTTAGCATCATGTTTCCAAGGTTCATCCATTCGTTGAGACATCCCTACCTTTTTATTGCCAAATGATATTTCATTGTATTAGTATACTAATGTTTGCTACCATTCATCAGTTGACAAACACTTGAATTAGTACTGCTTTTTTTAGACTGGAAAAGGTCAGTCTTCATTTCAATCCCAAAGAAAGGGAATGCCAATGAATGCTCAAACTACCACACAACCACACTCATCTCACATGCTAGCAATAATGCTCAAAATTCTCCAAGCCAGGCTTCAGCAATACGTGAACCGTGAACTTCCAGATTTTCAAGCTGGTTTTAGAAAAGGCAGAGGAACCAGAGATCAAATTGCCAACATCCACTGGATCATTGAAAAAGCAAGAGAGTTCCAGAAAAACATCTATTCCTGTTTATTGACTATGCCAAAGCCTTCGACTGTGTGGATCACAATAAACTGTGGAAAATTCTGAAAGAGATGGGAATACCAGACCACCTGACCTGCCTCTTGAGAAACCTGTATGCAGGTCAAGAAGCTACAGTTAGAACTGGACATGGAACAACAGACTGGTTCCAAATAGGAAAAGAAGTATGTCAAGGCTGTATATTGTCACCCATGCTTATTTAACTTATATGCAGAGTACATCATGAGAAACGCTGAGCTGGAAGAAGCACAAGCTGGAATCAAGATTGCTGGGAGAAATATCAATAACCTCAGATATGCAGATGACACCACCCTTATGGCAGAAAGTGAAGAGGAACTAAAGAGCCTCTTGATGAAAGTGAAAGAGGAGAGTGAAAAAGTTGTCTTAAAGCTCAACATTCAGAAAACTAAGATCATGGCATCTAGTCCCATCACTTCATGGCAAATAGACGGGGAAACAGTGGAAACAGTGGCAGACTTTATTTTTCTGGGCTCCAAAATCACTGCAGATGGTGATTGCAGCCATGAAATTAAAAGACACTCCTTGGAAGGAAAGTTATGACCAACCTAGATAGCATATTAAAAGCAGAGACATTACTTTGCCAGCAAAGGTCCATTTAGTCAAGGCTATGGTTTTTCCAGTGGTCATGTATGGATGTGAGAGTTCGACTGTGAAGAAAGCTGAGCACAGAAGAATTGATGCTTTTGAACTGTGGTGTTAGAGAAGACTCTTGAGAGTCCCTTGGACTGCAAGGAGATTCAACCAATCCATCCTAAAGGAGATCAGTCCTGAGTGTTCATTGGAAGGACTGATGCTGAAGCTGAAACTCCAATACTTTGGCCACCTCATGTGAAGTGTTGACTCATTGGAAATGACCCTGATGCTGGGAGGGATTGGGGGCAGGAGGACGAGGTGACAACAGAGGATGAGGTGGTTGGATGGCAACACCGACTCAATAGACATGAGTTTGAGTAGACTCCGGGAGTTGGTGATGGACAGGGAGGCCTGGCATGCTGTGATTCATGGTGTCACAAAGAGTTGGACATGACTGAGCAACTGAACTGATGAATAATGTTATTATGAACATTCTTGTATGTTTTTATTTGAACATAGGTTTTCAGTTCTTCAGGTATATACCCAGGATAGAATTGCTGTATCATATGATGATTCCGTATTTAAATGACTAAGCAACCACTGGCTGTTTTGCACAATACCTTCACCATATTACATTTCCATGAGCAGTATATGTGGATTCTCATTTGTCCACATCCTCACTAACACTTATTACTATCTGACTTTTTGCATGAAGCTGAAACTGCAATCCTTTGGCTACCTAGTGTGAAGAGAAGACTTGTTAGAAAAGACCCTGATGGTAGGAAAGGTTGAGGGCAGGAGAAGAAGGGGGTGACAAGATGAAATGGTTGGATGGCATCATTGACTCAATGGACATGAGTTTGAGCAAACTCTGGGAGATGGTGAAGGACAAGGAAGCCTGGTGTGCTGCAGTCCATGGGGTCACAAAGAGTTGGACATGACTTAGCAACTGAACAACAATCCTAATAGATGTGAAGTGTTATTTCATTGTGCATTTCTCTTATGACTAAGGAATTCAAGCATTTTTTCATCTGCCTGTTACATATTTGCATATTTCTTTTGGAGAAATATCTGGTTAGATTATTTGCCAATTTTTAAGCAGATAATTATATTGAGTTCTAACAGATATTCTGGATTTAAAAATCCCTTATCAGATATAGGCTTTGCAAATATTTTCCAGAATTCTGACTGTGGTCTTTTCATTTTCTTGATAATACCCTTTGAAGCAAAGTTATTAGCTTCAATGAAATCCAGTTTCTTTTTTCCATTTATCACTTATACTTCTGTTGTGTTATATAAGAAATCTTTGGGGAAATGTCTGTTTAGATCTTTGGCCCATTTTTTGATTGGGTCATTTAGATGGCTAACAAACACATGAAAAGGTGCTCAACATCACTCATTATCAGAGAAATGCAAATCAAAACCTCAATAACATACCATTACATGCCAGTCAGAGTGGCTGCTATCCAAATGTCTACAAGCAATAAATGCTGGAGGTGTGGAGAAAAGGGAACCCTCTTACACTGTTGGTGGGAATGCAAACTAGTACAGCCACTATGGACAACAGTGTGGAGATTCCTTGAAAATCTGCAAATAGAACTGCCATATGACTCAGCAATCCCACTCCTGGGCATACACACTGAGGAAACCAGATCTGAAAGAGACACATGCACCCCAATGTTCATCACAGCACTATTTATAATAGCCAGGACATGGAAACAACCTAGATGCTCATCAGCAGACGAGTGGATAAGGAAGCTGTGGTACATATACACTATGGAATATTACTCAGCCATTAAAAAGAATTCATTTGAATCAGTTCTAATGAGATGGATGAAACTGGAGCCCATCATACAGAGTGAAGTAAGCCAGAAAGATAAAGACCAATACAGTATACTAACGCATATATATGGAATTTTAAAAGATGGTAATGATAACCCTATATGCAAAACAGAAAAAGAGACACAGATGTACAGAACAGACTTTTGGACTCTGTGGGAGAAGGCGAGGGTGGGATGTTGTGAGAGAACAGCATCGAAACATGTATACTATCAAGGGTGAAACAGATCACCAGCCCAGGTTGGATGCATGAGACAAGTGCTCAGGGCTGGTGCACTGGGAAGACCCAGAGGGATGGGATGGAGAGGGAGGTGGGAGCGGGGATCGAGATGGGGAACACATGTAAATTCATGGATGATTCATGTCAGTGTATGGCAAAAACCACTACAATATTAAAAAAAAAAGAAAAAAAAGAAAAAATAATTTAAATATATATATATATATATTCAAGGGAATATTATTCAATCATAAAACATCCACCATTTGAGACAACATCAATTAATCTTGAGGGCATTACCCTAAGTGAAATAAGTCAGATAAAGGAAAAAAAAAATTTTTGCCTAACTAAAGGTCATGAAAATGTACACCTATGTTTTCTTCCATGAGTTTTATGGTTTTAGCGTCTACCTGTAGGTTTTTCATCAATCTTCAGTTGATATTTGAATATGGTATCAATACTGTGTCCATATTCATTCTTTTCCATGTAAATATCCAGTTGGCCCAGTACCACTTCCTGGTAACTTATTTCCCTACTGACTGACTGGTCTTGGAACCCTTGTTAAAAACCTACTGACTGTAAATGTGAAGATTTATTTCTTTACTCTCAATTCTATTTTATTGATCTATATGTCTACTAGGATTCCAGTATGGCATTGTTTTTATTACTATACCTTTCTGTTAGTTTTTGAAAGTAAAAACTGTGAATCTCCTAACTATGCTATTCTTTTTCCAGATTATTTTGACTACTGTGGGTCCCTGGAATTTCATATACATTTTAGGATTGGCTTGCTAACTTCTGCAAAAAAAAAAAAGTTTAAATTTTAATAGCAGTCACATTGCATTTGTAGACCAATTTGAAGAGTACTGCCATTTTGTCAATAATAAGCATTTCTATCCATGAGTATGAAATATTGTTTCATTCATTTAGATCTTATTCAATTTTGCTCAGCAACATTTTATAATTTTCAGGGCACAAGTATTACACTTTTTGGTGTAAATTAGTAAATTTATCACAATTTATATGATTCTTTTTGGTGCCTTTTAAATATAATTTTTTTCTTCACTTCCTTTTCTCATTGGTCATTGCACATTTGTAGAAATACCGCTAATTTTTGTAATTTGACCTTATATCTTGCAACATTGTTGAACTTGCTTATTAGCCCTAATAGTGTGTATGTGTATATGTGTGTGTGTGTTTTGTGTAGATATGTTTAAGATCATCTAATCTCATCTTCAAATAGAATAGATTTATTTCTTGCTTTCAAAACTGGATATACCTTTTTCTTCATTTTATTGCCTAATTTCTCTGGCTAAAAAGCCTTCAGCACAATATAGAATCAAAGAAGTAAGAGTAGACATCCTTGTCTTATTTGTGAACTTAGAGGATAAATTTTCAGTATTTCAATATTAAGTATAATGTTAGCTCTGGGATTCTTTAATAAAAATATTCAACTGACTGGGTAACTTCCTCTACCTGGTATCTTTTCAGCATCTATCATACTGATGTTGTTTTTCATCTGTTCTTGATGTTACAAATCTTATGAATGGTTTTACAAATATTGAATGATCCTAATTAACTGAATGAATATTCTGAGGCCAATATATTTATTATTTTCAGTATATTGCTAAATCCAAGTGCCAGTATTTTATATTGCACTCCTGCATCCCTATTTTGCATGATAATACATAAAATCCAACTGTAATTTAAATGATCTTTTCTATGTTTTTTTAATCAGGATTATATTAACTCCATAGGATGTACTAAAGGAAATTTTCTTCTTTCTTTATGCTCTGAAACAGATTAAATAGCATAGGAAAGTATTTTTTGAAGAAATGGAATGACTCATAGGTGAATTTTTCTTAGCCCAGAGTCTTTTAGAAAGAAATTTATTTTTACACTTAAAATATTTCGTTCATGTTTTTGGCCTTTTCAGATATTCCATCTTTACATAAGTCAATTTTATAATTTATATTTTACTAGAAAATTATCAGTTTCATGGATATCTTGTAAATTTTTTGTTCACTTAACAATTTTTACTCCTCAGATTTCTGAGAAATCTAGTTTTTGTCCTTCATTTTACATTTTTGTTTGTATTTGATTATTGAATATATTCATGCTATATTAATTTACCTGTATTTTTATGGTGCTCTATTTCATCAGTTTATATATCACAAGTTTTCTTTGAAATAAGAACAATTTTGATCCTACTAAGATTATGAATTTTTTAGTGGGATAATATTCTAATTTTCTCTGTTAATTAGGTGAATATAAAAATAACTTGAATTTTCAGTACTTAAAAATATGACTAAAGCATAACTGTCTGATAACCGTGTACTGTAATTTCAGATATATTTGATGCTGCTGCTGCTGCTAAGTTGCTTCAGTTGTGTCCAACTCTTTGTGACCCTATGAACTGTAGCCCGCCAGGCTCCTCTGTCCATGGGATTCTCCAGGCAAGAATACTGGAGTGGATTGTCATGCCCTCCTCCAGGGGATCTTCCTGAGTCAGGGATCAAACCCCAATCTTTTAGTCTCCTGCATGTGGCAGGAGGGTTCTTTACCACTGGCACCACCTGGGAAACCTTCAGACACAGTATCCAAAAGCAAGTAACTGACTTTTTGTTTGTTCAGTGTCCAATTCTGGGGATGAAAATACAAGTTGGTATCAACATTATGCTTCCCATTATTGAAAATAACCAGCTATTTTCTGTAATGCCCATGTTTTTAAAAGATCTTCTTATATTTTGACTACAGGAACATATGATTTTATTAATAACTTATTCATCTCCTTACGTGTGTATGGATATAATTGCTCCTTCTCAGCAGGAAGAGTTTCTACTGAAAATCTATTGAGCATAACATGGAATATATACTTTATTCCATTTTCATTCAATAATATTAGGGCCACATGATTTTTTTAAATACAGAAATAGTAAAACATCTTAGAAATGAAGTAGAAAAATGTTATATGTACATCTTAGAAATTAACTTTACTCATATATAAATGAAACTGACATCAGTTCAACTGGATATGCACTTTACTACATGGATGTTATGGTCTCAACTAAATCATTACTCTAAAATAGCTGTTACTGCAGACCTTTGTTACTGTGTATTTGATTTTTTAGGTTTCCTAAAGTCTCAGCAAGAAACAGATTACTTAAGCTTGGAATAAAACCCACGTGTCACTTGACCTTCTTTGAAGGGGATTTAGCCTTATTATTTTAAGTAATTCTGAAAGTACAGTAAAGAGGCTAATATTCAAACACATGAATTACTAATGACCATCTGGATTTGATTTCCCTAACATATGTTTATGACAAAGTATTTCTTTGTAACTTAACTGTGAACTGCAGGCCCAACTTAGTTGTTCTGACGAACTGAAACTTACTTTGTTTTAAAAATTTTGGTGGAGGGTGGGATTGGAATTTATATACACTATTTAAAATGACAGAATAATGTTTAAATGCAATAAAGTTTCATATATGCCACAAAACCTGAAACAAAAGATCATAAGAAAAATGGACATACATGCTAAACTATAGAAACATCAAAATTAAACTTCATTTTTTAAACCATTGTTTTCCAAACATTTGTGGAGAAAATTCCTGCATGAGAATGACTTGGGTATTTGCTAAAAATGCAGACTCCTTGGAACTATTTTAGACTTAAAAAATTAGAATAAGTGGTGACTCAGACGGTAAAGAATCTGCCTGCAATGTGGGAGACCTGGGTTCAATCCCTGGATTGGGAAGATCCTCTAGAGTAGGAAATGGCAACCCATTCCAATATTCTTGCCTGAAGAGCTCCATAGACAGAGAAGCCTGGTGGGCTACAGTCCACGGGGTGACAAAGAGTTGGAATGGACATAACAGAACAACTAACACTTTCACTTTCAGGCATGAGATTAGGGAGTCTGCATTTTAACAAGTTTACTAGTTGATTCTTACTAACAATAAAGTTTGAGAATCACTGTCTCCCATTCCTTCTTGAATCATCTTTTGAGCTTTCTTAGCCTTTCCCCCAGCTTATAACCTCCAAGCAGTTGTCAATTCCTGATGGTATTATTCAAGAAATAAAATTATGTTGAATCAGTCACAGTGTTAGGCACTAGGGATAAAAGATAATTAAAACACAAATCCTTTCCTAAAGGAGTATAGCCTTGTTATGGAGCGATTCATGAAAACAGAAAATTTTAATATAATAAAGTTTTTATTGTGATAAGATGTGCTCCAGGGGGCTGTGCAATGGTAAGTAGAGTTCCCTCAACCATTCTGAGGAAGGAATATATGGCAATTACCCAGAGGAAGTTATTGTATCTTATTATTAAAGGAAGAAAATGAATGAACTAGACTAAAAAGTAAGTCATGGCATTACAAGTAGAGGAAATATATGCAAAGGTAAAATGGTAAAAAAAAAAAGGGGGGGTGGTTGTGCTCAGGAAAATATTAAACACACACACACACACACACACACACACCTCTGTTCAAGTGTGCAGTGAAAGATTGGTAAGCAAGAAATAAATCTGGACAGACAGTTAAGAGCAAAATCATAGAATGTGTTTAATACACAGCAAGGAATTTAGACTTTATCTGGATGGACAAAAATATCCACTGAAAGATTTTAAGCAAAAGATGAAGATGATCTTATTTTCAATTAGAAATATAATGCTGGCTACTATGTGGAAAATGAATTTTATAAGGCAAGCTTGGATCTAGTGAATCCAGTTAGGTACTGTCGCAATAATTCAAATGAGAAAGGAAACCAGGGAAGATTTAGAAGGGATACAGAAATGGTGCAAATTTAGGAAATACTGAAGAGTTTAAATTGGCAGGATAAGAGGATTGACTGAATGTGGAACATGAGAATAATGCCTAGGTTCCCAGCATGGATGACTGAGAAGGATGGGGTATCACAATTTCAGATAAAGTATATAAAATGATGAGCTGATTTGGGAAGCTGAGATGATAAGTTTCATAAATGGCATGTTTAGTTATAGGTGCTTATTGTAAATTAGGAAAGAAATATTAAGTAGGAAGTTGGCCATATAAGCATGAAACTCGGAAAAAAATATCTACTCTGGAAATACAGGTATTGGAGTCATCCATATGTAGACTGGAGCTAAACCTGTGCAAGTAGATAAGACCATGCAGAGAAGAGCACATAGAGTATGAACACCTGAACTGGAAACAGAACTGGAAAACACTAATATTTTTCCAAAGCCACTCATGTATTTTAAGTGTGTTTGACAGCATCATCCTATTTCCAGTTACCAAAATCTGTATGTTACCTATTGCTATGTAATGAATTATCCCAAAATTAGCAGCAGAAGGACAACAACCATTTATCATATCATATAGTGTCTGAGTGTCAATAATCCTGGAGCATCTTGGCTGGGAGATTCTGGCTCAGGTCTTCCATGAGGCTGAAGTCAAGAGATTCAATAAAGCTACAGTCATCTGAATGTTTGATTAAGGCTAGAGAATTAGCTCCTAAACTTATGCCCATGAATACAGGCAAGATCCTTGGGTTCCTCAAGACATAGACCTTTTTATTCAACTGTATACTATAAGGTGTGACTTTACCTAGCATAAGCAATGAAAGGCAGAGACAGAGAGGGATGGAGAGGGGGAAGTTACAGTGTCTTTTATAACACTTCCAGAAATGACATGCCATCATTTCTGCCATATTATATTGGTCCCACAGACCAACTCTGTGAGAGTCACCCAAGGGTGCACAAAGCTTTTTGATTCAAAGCTTCCCATCATAGAAGATGAACAGTTTCCAATTCTTCTTACATGACTGCTATTACTATTATTTATGTGAGGGCTGGACTATAAAGAAGCCTCAGGGCTGAATAATTGATGTTTTTGAACTGTGGTGTTAGAGGAGACTCTTGAGAGCCCATGGACTGCAAGGAGATCAAACCAGTCAATCCTAAAAGGAAATCAACCCTGAATATTCATCAGGACTGATGCTGAAGCTAAAGCTCCAATACTTTGGCCATCTGATGCAAAGAGCCAGCTTATTAGAAAAGACCCTGATGCTGGGAAAGATTGAAGGCAGGAGGAGAAGGGAATGACAGAGGATGAGATGGTTGGATGGCATCACTGACTCAATGGACATGAGTTTGAGCAGACTCTGGGAGATGGTGAAGGACAGGGAAGCCTGGCATGCTGCAGTCCATGGGGTCACAAAGAGTCAGACACGACTGAGCAACTGGACAACAACAGTAAAACATTTTAAGGCTAATAAGTATAAACTCTTCCAGAGGAGAAGAGTGAGTTGTTAGCTACCTTCAGACTTTATATTAATTAGGCACACTAAAAGAGTTGGACACAACTGAAGTAACTTAGCATGCATGCTAAAATGTAAGGATACATGTTACAAATCAAAGTAGAACATAACTTTCGACCCATGGGAAGATTAAAAATAAAGTGTAGAAGAAAAATTAATTTAATTCAATAGAAAGTAATTAAAGAGGTAAATACAGGCAACTAGGCACAGTTTTATAGACAAGAAAAAGTTTTGTGAATTAGCTCACTCACTCTTCACTGGCTGTTCACAGGAAAGTTACTTCTCTTTGGTTCTGGACTTCTAAATGACTTGGTCTAAATGACTTTTAAGGTCTCTTTCAGTCCTAATAGTTTATGAAAGAAATACATGTTTTTTTGAAAGTATTAATTAGTTTGTATATGCTAGAGAATATCATCACTATGTCTTTTAACTATGCACATGATTATGTGATATCTTCATGAGCATATATGCACATGAATATTTCAGCAGCATCCAAGAATGGAAAACATTGCTTTAAAGTTGCTTAATTTAAATCCTGCAAATGGTGTTCCTTAATAAAGTTACTGTTTTTTCCCCCTTCTCTTCTTCCAAACAATTTCCTATTGCAAAACAAATTTGTCCACTACTGCACATCTTGGAATTTATATTAATTGAAGCAATGATTTTATAGAATGACCTGATTTAGGAAATCTTGAAATGTCCTCTGATTTCCCAAAGCTGACCTCCATACATTTTGTCTTTGTTTCATGTTGGTAAAAAGCTCTTTATTTTATCCTCACCCTAAGTTCACTTGTACCATTGTAACCCTTTCCTTGAGTGCGGGCTTAAGTGTTTGCCCTTTGAAGCACTTCTCCATTGCACATAATCAAAGAATAACTAGTGTGAGTTGTCAATAGAGTAGTTAATTAAAACAAGTCCTGTTAACTATGAAGAGAAGATTTTGCTAAGCAAAAAATAAAGTAGAAAATGCAGATGCTAACTCTCAAAATGAAATTATTTATCAGCCTTTACCTAAGGATCAACTATACCAAAATATATACAGAGAAGGTGCTACACAATGATACAAAGGAATCAAAATCTTTTAAAAATAACCCAAGAAAATCTGTTTATGTAGTTCTGAAGATATAAATTATAATGGTTAGAAAGAGAGATGGAAGGTTAAGAATGATAAATTATTTAATCCACATTCTCCTTGAGAAAAGGGTGGTTTATTGTTTGGTGTCCTGATACATGTCCAAATATTTGCCAAAGTTTGAATTAGCAGACCTTATGATGATGAGATGGCAGGAAATGGGTCAAAAGAGTAATTTTGAATTTCCACATTTCATTTTCTTCATATATCTTGATTTTACTAAATGGATGATCTAAAAATGATAGTAGAGATCAACTTAAGTAACTTAGGTTCATTTTTTGAATTGAACCTTTAGTCAGGGAGTTTCTAATAAATTCATAGTACTGTGATAGAGGATAAAAGATGAATATTACAAATAATTCTCAGAGAGTTTACAGGATGGATTGTAAGGGATTAGCTATGCACACAAGCAGCCATAATATGTAGTAGAAAATTCTATATGTGCAATAATGAATATAAAGATGATGTGCCATGAGAATTCAGAGGAAGGAGAAGTAACCTCCTAGAAGAAGAGAAGTCAAACTTGACCTTGAGGATGATATAATGTGAATATACATAAGGGAGTAAAGTGTATTTCTGCCTGAGTAACCCCTGGAAAATGCATGGAGTCCACAAAGCATTACAAAGCTATAGTAATTAAAATAGTATCATACTACCATAAAAACAAATGTAGATCAATGGAATGAAGAGTTCAGAAATATACCTAAACAGTCAACTAATCTTTGAAAAGGATGCCAGGAATAACAATGGGGAAAGGATAATGTCTTCAATAAATGGTGCTGGGAAAATAGATATCCACATACAAAGGAGTGAAATTGTAAAGCTTCTAGAAGAAAACACAGGGGGAAAAACTCCTTCATATTGGCCTTCGCAGTAATATTTTGGATACAATACTAAGACACAGTCAAAGAAAGCAAAATTAAACAATTGGGAATTCATCAAAACAAAACAACAAAATGAAAAACAAACGTGGAATAGGAGAAAATATTTGCAAATTATATATTCAATAAGATGTTAATATCTATAATATACACAGAAGTCCTACAAATTAATAGCAAAAAAAACAAGTTATGCAATTAAAAAATGAGCAGTGGATTTGGATAGAAATTTTCCCATTGAAACAGTGGTTGACTTTATTTTGTGGGGCTCCAAAATCACTGCAGATGGTGATTGTAGCCATGAAATTAAAAGACGCTCACTCCTTGGAAGGAAAGTTATGACCAACCTAGACAGCATATTAAAAAGCAGAGACATTACATTGTCAACAAAGGTCCATCTAGTCAAAGCTATGGTTTTTCCAGTAGTCATGTATGGATGTGAGAGTTGGACTGTAAAGAAAGCTGAGCACTGAAGAATTGATGCTTTTGAACTGTGGTGTTGGAGAAGACTCTTGAGAGTCCCTTGGACTTCAAGGAGATCCAACCAGTCCATCCTAAAGGAGATCAGTCCTGGGTGTTCACTTTATCAGAAGGACTGATGTTGAAGCTGATATCCCAATACTTTGGCCACCTCATGTGAAGAGCTGACTCATTTGAAAAGACCCTGATGCTGGGAAAGATTGTGGGCAGGAGGAGAAGGGGACGACAGAGGATGAGATGGTTGGATGGCATCACCGACTCAATGGACATGGGTTTGGGTGGACTTTGGGAGTTGGTGATGGACAGGGAGGCCTGGCGTGCTGCAGTTCATGGGGTCACAAAGAGTTGGACATGACTGAGCGACTGAACTGAACTGAATTTTTCCATTGAATACATACAAATTGACAACATTGCTATGTGATGTGAAAAGGTCACTAATCAGGGAAATGCAAATCAAAACCAGAATGCAATATCACCTCATAACTGTCAAAATGGTTATTTTATCAAAAAGACAAGAGCTAAGAAATGTTGGTGTGGATGTAGAGGAAAGAAAACCCTTGTGCACTATAGAAATGTAAATTTTTGCAGCCATTATGGAAAACAGTATGGAGGCTTCTCAAAAAATAAATAAATAAAATAGAACTGCCGTATGATCCAGTATTCCCATTTCTGGATATATATTCAAAGGAGATTAGTATCTCAAAGCAATATCTATATTGATATGTTCATTAAATCATTATTTACAGTAGCCAACTTATGGAAAAATCTAAGTGTTGATGGATGAATGGATAAAAAAGATAAGATCTATATATTTACAGTGGAATACTATTCAGTCTTAAAAAGGCAATTCTCTTATTTGTGGCAACATGGTTATGGACACTATGCTAATGGAGGACATTGTGCTAATAAGCCAGACACAAAAATATAAATAATTATCTCAATTATATGTTTAATCTAAAAAAGTCAAACTCATAGAACCTAGAGTAAATTGGTGGTTACCAAGGGCTAAGGGGGTAGCTCAAATGAACATTGAATGTTGATCAAAGGCTACAAATTTTCAATTATAAAATCAATAAGCTCTGAGGATCTAATTTACAGCATGGTGACCATAGTTAATATCATGCTGTATACTAGAAATTTGCTAAGCAAGTAAATTTTCAATTATCTCACCACACACAAAAAGGATGGTAACTCTGTGAAGTGATGTATATGCTAATTAACTTCATGGTGGTAATCATTTCACAATGTTATACATATATTAAATTACCACATTGTATACCTTAAATATATATAATTTTTATATTATTTATACTGCAATAAAGTGGAAATTTAAATAATGTGCTTATGATACAAAGCTAATTTAAGTTTAAATCAGATTTTTAACATAGATTTATTTACTTGAAGAACCTGACCTCATTTCAATTCAGTGCACTAATACTCAATTATACCTCATGAAGAGTATAATGGGAAATAAGGCTTAAAAATACAGCAAACACTTGTGAAATGACTTCATTTAGAAGTAGTGATGATCATATTAATAATAATAATCGCTATTGCTGTTGTATTCAGTAGCCCACCAGGCTCCTCTGTCCATGGGATTTTCCAGGCAAGAATACTGGAGCAGGTTACCATTTCCTCTTCCAGGAGATCTTCCTGACCCAGGGATCAAACCCATGTCTCTTGCGTTTCCTGCATTGGCAGGTGGATTCTTTACCACTAGCACCGCCACATATACACACATAAATATATGTACAGACATATACAAAATAAATTATTTTATTAAGAAAAATTTTTTTTCAGTACAAAAAGACAATTCCCTGACAGTCCAGTGGTTAGGACCCTGTGCTTTCATTGTCAAGGGCCTGGGTTTGATTTCTGGTTAGGGAACTAAGATCCCGCATACAAGGCAGTTCAAAAAAAAAAAATGACATAAAATTAGAAATCAAAGAAGTTAAGTAAAAATCTTATAACCCTAAACTTGAATTTGAAATATCAGTATTAACTCATAATGTATTATTTCTTTAAAATAATATATACCCTAATGAAACAAAGAACTAAAAATATTTTAAGTGATTTAAAATGATATTTTTGGTGTCAGTGTCAGTTTTGTCATTCAAAGGCCATCTTGTGTATATCATGGGATAAAAAAAAAATGAGCCATTCTTTTTCATCTTTCAGAAAAAGTGCTTTGGCATGGAAGAAAGATGTGGAGGATAGACTGATCAGGTTACATAAAAAAGTTGTGTTCCTGTATTTGATTTGTAAATATCAATATAAAATTCTGAAGTATTGTATTTTTAAAAATATTTATTTCCTGGAACTTTCTACTGACAAGGTCTAGTGAAAAAAATAAAACACATTATAAATGAACACACCTGACACCCATATAATAGTCTCTAATTGTTATTTCAAAATAAAGGAAGTCCAGATACTTGAATAAATAACTGATCTGAGGTTAGGGACAGGAAATACATTAGATGAATCTTGCACATCTTTTTTTTTAATACACTGTTTTAATACATAATCTTATACCTAGTAATTGAGGAAGCTAGCAAAGACTAGTAGGATAATATAAAAGGACTTCAGAACCAGCTTGATTTGGAATCCACCAGTCTACAATTGAACAATTTGAGCATTAATAAGGACAATAACTGCAATTTATTTGAACACATTGAATATGTTTAAGCTTATATTTGTAATTATACTACATTTTATCATCAATTACATTTGAAAGACTCTAGGGAAGCAACATCTTATTCTGAAAACTGGAAAATGAAAGGAAATATTTAAGCATTTTCTCTACATTTCCTCTATTATACTCTAGGATCTTAAGAGAGCTGCTCCATGCGAGCACCCTAATGACCTTGCATATATCTACACAAACCATGCAGACAAGGTTTAACTGCTGCTTATCTAATTCTCAGGAGCACACGACCATGATGTTCTGGAACATGGAATAACAGATAATTTATAAGGAGCTGCCATGAGGCTATTTCTTACCCACCAGCCTCTCTATTTTTAGAGGGACTGTCACAAGGCAGTTTCAATTACATCCCAAGTTCTGCCTCACTCCTCTCCCCATTACAGTAGTGTTTCAGGCTATAAAACTCATTCACTGCAGCATGAAATTGACTCCTCAGCAACCGGGTGTCCCCCCACTTGTGTTGTCGTCTGACCCCTTTGTTTGAGTGTTATCCCATGGCACATGGTATGTGGGGAACTGACACCATTGCTGACCTTGCTTTTGCTGTCTAAGTAATAGACTGTCTGAATCTATAAAGGGGTCATTATTTCTTCACCGGCCAAACTGTCACTTGCTTGACAAGCAGGTGGTGAGAAAAGGTTTCTTTTTAAAAATGTCATCCCAGTTCATAAATGTAGAAAGAATGAAAAAATCAAATATCAGCATTGCACAACCCTTAAAGTAGTCATGAATCTAGGCAACTATAATCAGTGGCCGCTAACCTCACAAAAAAACAGAAAATCAAAGATTTTGTGCCTTTGGACAGAATAACAAAACACCACCTATAAAACAGTCATGGCAAAAAAAAAGTAATTAGAATGTTTCAATCTATTGAAATTCTTCTTCTTGATGCTCCATTATCTGATATGAGATTTACTTCAAAATAATACAATTGGAAGAGGGAAAGCTGAAGGATACAGATGGAAAAACAAGGCCTTGAGCTGATATTTACTGAAGCATGTGTGTCATGGTATTATCTCTATTTTTGCATGCACTTGAAGTGTTTCATAATAATAATAAAGGGTTTTTATTTACAAAGGAGAGGGTAAAACATGAAGATATTGAGGGATATATCTAAATATGTACAGCACCTAAAAACATATGACTTTATTGGAAGATATTAAAGCACACCAAATTTAATGAAGATAGATACCATGTTCATAGACTGGAAGACACATTATTTTAAGGATGCTGCTTCTCCTTAATTTATAATTTTAATTCAAATCAAAAGTCTAACTGGAAAAAAAAAGTCTAACTGGGTTTTCAATGGAACTTGACAAAAGTTAACTAAACTCTGCATGGAAATTGAAAGGGAAAAGCATAACCATGACAACTGTGAAGAAGAAAAATTGGGAGAATGAAATGTATAGTAATTAAGATAGTTCAAGTATACTAAGTAATTACTATAGGTATAGTAATTAAGACAGTATTATATTGTTCAAGAAGTATACAGGGGTGGTCTGGTGATTCAAAATATCAAGACTTTGGGTCAGCCTCTCAAGAACTTCTTAGCCTTCCCTTCAAGGTTGCAAGATAGATTACACTGCTCCTAATACATTATTCTCACTGAAAAGTATGAAGAGAACATATCAAGAAAGTGATATCTGCAGGAACTGCCCTGGTGCCAGAAATGTGCAACATCTTGTAATGCTGGGGGAAGAACCTCACAAGGAAGAATTACTCCACTCATAATGGCAATAATGTCCTCATTGAGGAATACTAACTTAGGGTAATCATGATTCATCCTCTGGGACTGGGCACAGGGCAGCTAACCTGGAGTTCTGTTAGCACTTTTCATAGGTGAAAAGACAGCCTCAATCTGAGAGAAGTAAATCATTTCCCCAAGCTCATATAGCTAACAAGCAGCGGGATCCAGTTTCAAACTCAGGGTTCATTGTGTTTAGTTGCTAAGTCATGTCTGACTCTTTGTGACCTCATGACTGTAACACACCAGGCTCCTCTGTCCTCCACTATCTCCTAGAGTTTGCTCAAATTCATATTCATTGAGTTGGTGATGTTATCTAACCATCTCATCCTCTGCCGCCCCTTTCTCCTTTTGCCTTCAATCTTTCCCAGCATCAGGGTCTTTTCCAATGAGCTGCTCTTCACATCAGGTGGCCAAAGTATTGGAGCTTCAACTTCAGCATCAGTCCTTCCAATGAATATTCAGGACTGATTTCCTTTAGGATTGACTGGTTTGATCTCCTTGCAGTCCAAGGGACTCTCAAGAGTCTTCTCCAACACCACAGTTCAAAAGCATCAATTCTTCAGTGCTCAGCTTTCTTTATGGTCTAACTCTCATATCCATACAGGACTAATGGAAAAGCTATAGCTTTGATTAATACGGACTTCATCGGCAAAGTGATGTCTCTACTTTTTAATATACTGTCTAGGTTTATCATAGTTTTCCTTCTAAAGAGAGAGTATCTTTGAATTTTGTGGCTGCAGTCACCCTGTGCAGTGATTTTGGAGCCCAAGAAAATAAAATCTGTCACTGTTTCCATGTTTTCCCCTTCTATTTGCCATGAAGTGATGGGACCAGATGCCATGATTTAGTTTTTTGAATGTTGAGTTTTAAGTCAGCTTTTCACTCTCCTCTTTCACCCTCATCAAGAGGCTCTTTAGTTCCTCTTCACTTTCTGCCATTAGAGTGATATCATCTGCATATCTGAGGTTGTTGATATTTCTCCTGGCAATCTTGATTCCAGCTTGTAATCATAGAAACTTCAGTGTTCATAGAAAGTTCATATATCCATCAGGAAAAAATAAGCAAGGAAACAATCTTGATTCCTTTGCTTATGAATAACACACAGTGTAAAACATCTATCTCTGAATTTCCAAGTTGATAAGTGACCAACATAGAAAAACCCTTGATATCCCATGGAATTTACTTCCTCATTGATCCTATCATGAGTGATGAATATTAAATTCCTAGGGCCATTCTGAACCACTTATAACCTGCTTTAGAATTAATTCTGACCCCCCAGTTCAGCTTTAAATAACCCACATTTTCAATACCTTGTATAAACAGAGTACTTTCACCACTGATATTTGAAACACACTTTAAAAAGCCTCAGAGTATGAAATATGCTGTAATAATGTATAGATTGGTAAATTACATTTCCAGTTTGTCCTCAATTTCAAGAAAATACTCAACCAAATAAACTAGCAAGCAAATAAATCAATTTAATTATAACAAATTGCAGTTTCTTTAAATATATTTCTGGCAGCAAATAGCTTCTATTATTGACTTTTGCAAGAGTAATTTACGGGAAAAATATTCTCACTAAAGTTAGAGATGCCTGGCTTTGGACTGCTATTCCTCATGTATGTATATTATATTCCATTTTGATTCCTCCATCATGGAAAAACTATTTCCAATTTTAAGGCTCTTAAGCTGATATATTTGTTATGAAATTATCCATCTTGTAAATTATTTTCTTCATAGTGCTTCATTGGCTAAATTTAAGATTGCCATCTTCTATAGTGTAGATAAAATAATCATGGCTCAGGTCAGAAAAAAAATACTGCCATTCTAGAATTACAATAATATATCATGGTATTAAAATGAGACAAACTCTTACAACAAAAGTTTTTCCACTGGCAAGGAATTTTTCCCCCATTAGTAACATTTTATACATAATGATAATTGATCAAGCATAATAGCTTTCTTGTGTGGTGAACAGAGCATGGGATTCAAAATCAAGATGATCTGGCTTTAAACCCCAGCTTTGATGTACTGGCTGTATGACTTTTGGCAAATTGCTTAAGTTTCTAGGCTTGAGTTCATTCTTCTTCAAAGCAGAGATACCGTTCAAATTTAAGAGCAGCTTATGTGTTTATAAAGTACCTAGTGCAATATCTGGCATATCATGAGCATTCAATAAATGGTAGTCATTAATAATTGAATTTTAATAATTCATCATATTATTATCATATGCTCATCTAGAGTCTAGAACTGTTTATTGATGTCCCTTGGTGGAATGCCTAATCTCAATCAATCATTAATAGATCCCTGCTAAACCTGCTGGTCAACCAATTTTCCTAAAGGCACAGGTATGTGAGGCTCATCAGGAAGCGAGGATGGTGTTGTGAAGATGGATTTAAAAGCATAAGAAGAATCTATAGGATTTAATGAGTTACTGAAAATTAATGGTGAAGAAAAATTAAAGAACTGTACCAAGGAGGCTAAGGAAGGAACGAGTTCACCAGCATGGTTTCATGGGTATAGATGCAGTCCAACTTACCAAATTATACATTTTAAGTATGTTCAGTTCATTGTATGTCAATTCTACCTGAATGAAATAGCTAAAAAATGAGTTGACTTGCAACAACAAATAGCACAAAGGTGACAAATAAGAATTAAAGAATATTCATTGTATAAAGGCAACTAGGACACATTTATAAATATCTGGGAAAAGTGTAGCCAGGCAACATGGGGTGAAGAGCAAAATGCCCTTTCTAAGAAATACGTAAGACAATAGGATACAAAAGGGACACCTGTAAGGTTATTTACTTAGGGTTCTTCTTGGGGATCACAGGCAAAGTGGAAAAGTTCTCTAATACAGCAGATCTCTGAATCTACAAAGTATGTATTTTGATTATCATTGATACAATTTTATCTATGATCCTCTTTCTTCCTTCCCTAGATTCTTCAGTAGAAGCCATCCAGGTATTACTATATATTATAGCAACTTTTAACATTTGCATTAGGGTCTGTGACATTCTGTATGTTTTTTAAAGGAGCCACTGATCAACACCACTCGCCCTGGGCAGGTACATTAGTAAGCACTTGCATGCGTTATCTTTTAACAGGGGTTCCTGTTAAGGAACATGGAACTGACAAGCTACCCAGCAACTGGAAGAATTCGGGAAAGGTCAAAAGGAGAGGGGAAATGCCAGTCCATATGTCCTACCAATCTCCCAGAATCCTTCTCACTGGAATCCATCTTGGCTGAGCAATGCATGCACCACCAGGAAGGACCCTGAGTCAGAATGACTGGCCAGAGACGTCCTGGAAATTAACCCCATTACCACATGTCCAAGCGATTCTCCTGGGTTCCCTTACCCTACTGCTCTCCACCCAGGCACCCCTTCCCAATAAAATCTCTTGCTTTGTCAGCACGTGTGTCTCCTTGGACAATTCATTTCCAAGTGTTAGATAAGAGCCCACTCTTGGGCCCTGGAAGGGGTCCACCTTCCTGCTACATGTTTATCACAGTATGAAATAGATCTTTGTTCATTTCACTTCACTAATACCTAGAACCAGCAATGCTGAGCTGTGTCTGCACATTGATATGATCTGCAGAGCTGATAAAAGTACCAATGCCAGGGCTTCCTTTGTGGCTCAGTCAGTAAAGAGTCTGCCTGCAATGCAGGAAACCGCCTGCAACACAGGAGACCCCGGTTCAATTCCTGGGTCAGGAAGCTTGCCTGGAGAAGGAAATGGCAACCCACTCCAGTATCTTGCCTGGGAAATCCCATGAACAGAGAAGCCTGGTGAGCTACAGCCCATCAGGTTGCAAGAGTCAGATACAACTTAGCAACTAAATCACTACAACCAAGGCCCAACCTGAGAACACATAGACACAAATATCTCTTAGTAATATCTAGACAGCTAAACTGCATATTTTAAAGCTCTCCAGGTGACTCCAAATGTATAGTGAGACTTGAGAAATACTGATTCTCAGGCCATAGACCATGAAGAAATTGGTTATTGGTAGAGATTAAAAAGTCTATGAGGGCTCTAAGAAATGGGTTTGTACATTGAATGAATGACATGATTCTTACACACAAAATTGATACTACTATGTTTAATGGACATAGATATTTCAGGGGAAATATAAATAAAATTAACCATATTATTTGAGTCATATGAATCTTTCTGTTAAGGATTTTTCTAAAATAAACTGATATTAGAATACAATTAAATCACTGAAGGCTAAGATACCTTGAACCTCTAGTTAGGACCCATCTGCTACCCAAGGTGGTGTTTCCTAAATAGCTTGGTAATGTAGGGGAGCAAAATCTGCCACCCCAAAATGTCTCTTTGGCATGTAGGTTGTTTCAAGCTGAAACAGTCAAAGTCCAAAAAAAAAAAACTTGGACCTTCCCACTAATTTCCTTAAGAATAAGGACAGACGACCTGTTCAAGGAAGGAGCCATCACCATAGATAACTGTAGTACGGACTAGATGTGTACACAGGGAGAAAGCAGCTACATCTATTTGTTAAAATTCCTCTCTGGGTTCCATTGTCTCTGCCTGGCCCAGCAAACATTTATTTACGAAACACTTGCTTTTCCATCTCCATGTCAATTACCTTCCTCACCTTCTAAGCCCCAACCACCTCCCCTAACATCCTCTTTTGTCTTTCACTGAAGATGGTATTTAAGATGAGGGCTTTGGCCATTTGGGGGACTTACTCAGTTCTTCTGGTTCTCTCCCATTTGTACATATTATTAAACTCTGATTTTCTCCTGTTAATTTGTCTCATTTAAATTTAATTTTTAGACCAGTCAGAAAAACCTAGAGGGGTAGAGGAAACTTATTTCTTCCTTGAGAGTTCAAAATACATTTGTAAACACTGCATATAATGTCTCTTTTAAAACTTAACCATGCACAATAAGACATTAAAAGTTCTAAGAGTCCCTGATTAAAAAAAAAAATGTTTCCTCAACTTACTGTGCACAGAATCTTTCCCCATTCCAAACAACACATATTAATGTCCCAAAACCCACTGTTTTCCCAAGCTATTTCCAATTCCCAACTGGGATCACTACTGAAGGGAAGGAATAAAGAAACCCCAGATGTATGCTTTCACAATGAGTAAAGTCTTCAAGACCATTGCCATGGAAAAGAAATTCAAAAAGGCAAAATGGTTATCTGAGGATACCTTACAAATAGCTGTGAAAAGAAGAGAAGCCAAAAGCAAAGGAGAAAAGGAAAGATATTCCCATTTGAATGCAGAGTTTCAAAGAATAGCCAGGAGAGATAAGAAAGCCTTCCTCAGCGATCAGTGCAAAAAAAATAGAGGAAAACAACAGAATGGGAAAGACTAGAGATCTCTTCAAGAAAATTAGAGATATCAAGGGAACATTTCAGGCAAAGATGGGTTCGATAAAGGACAGAAATGGTATGGACCTAACAGAAGCAGAAGATATTAAGAAGAGGTGGCAAGAATGCACAGAAGAACTGTACAAAAAAGATCTTCATGACCCAGATAATCACGATGGTGTGATCACTCACCTAGAGCCAGACATCCTGGAATGTGAAGTCAAGTGGGCCTTAGAAAGCATCACTACGAACAAAGCTAGTGGAGGTGATGGAATTTCAGTTGAGCTATTTCAAATCCTGAAAGATGATGCTGTGAAAGTGCTGCACTCAATATGCCAGAAAATTTGGAAAACTCAGCAGTGGCCACAGGACTGGAAAAGGTCAGTTTTCATTCCAATCCCTAAGAAAAGCAATCCCAAAGAATGCTCAAACTACTGCACAATTGCACTCATCTCACAAGCTAGTAAAGTAATATTCAAGATTCTCCAAGCCAGGCTTCAGCAATACGTGAACCGTGAACTTTCAGATGTTCAAGCTGGTTTAGAAAAGGAAGAGGAACAAGAGATCAAATTGCCAACATCCGCGGGATCATCAAAAAAGCAAGAGAGTTCCAGAAAAAACACATATTTCTGCTTTATTGACTATGCCAAAGCCTTTGACTATGTGGATCACAATAAACTGTGGAAAATTCTGAAAGAGATGAGAATACCAGACCACCTGACCTGCCTCCTGAGAAACCTGTATGCAGGTCAAGAAGCAACAGTTAGAACTGGACATGGAACAACAGACTGGTTCCAAATAGGAAAAGAGTACATCAAGGCTGTATGTTGTCACCCTGCTTATTTAACTTATATGCAGAGTATATCATGAGAAACACTGGGCTGGAAGAAGCACAAGCTGGAATCAAGATTGCCAGGAGAAATATCAATAACCTCAGATATGCAGATGACACCACCCTTATGGCAGAGAGTGAAGAGGAACTAAAAAGCCTCTTGATGAAAGTGAAAGAAGAGAGTGAAAAAGTTGGCTTAAAGCTCAACATTCAGAAAACTAAGGTCATGGCATCTGGTCCCATCACCTCATGGGAAATAGATGGGGAGACAGTGGAAACAGTGTCAGACTTTATTTTTTTGGGCTCCAAAATCACTGCATATGGTGACTGCAGCCATGAAATTAAAAGATGTTTACTCCTTGGAAGAAAGTTATGACCAACCTAGATAGCATATTAAAAGCAGAGACATTACTTTGCCAACAAAGGTCCATCTGGCCAAGGCTATGGTTTTTCCAGTGGTCATGTGTGGATGTTAAAGTTCGACTGTGAAGAAAGCTGAGCACCAAAAAATTGATGCTTTTGAATTGTGGTATTGGAGAAGACTCTTGAGAGTCCCTTGGACTGCAAGGAGATCCAACCAGTCCATCCTGAAGGAGATCAGTCCTGGGTGTTCTTTGGAAGGACTGATGCTGAAGCTGAAACTCCAGTACTTTGGCCACCTCATGAGAAGAGTTGACTCACTGGAAAAGACCCTGATGCTGGGAGGGATTGGGGGCAGGAGGAGAAGGGGACGACAGAGGATGAGATGGCTGGATGGCATCACTGACTCGATGGGCATGAGTTTGAGTAAACTCCGGGAGTTGTGATGGACAGGGAGGCCTGGTGTGCTGCAATTCATGGTGTCACAAAGAGTTGGACACGACTGAACAACTGAACTGAACTAAACTGAACTGAAACTCTTGCAAGTGGTGCAGTTATTTTTACAATGAAGAATTATACACTTTCAAATGTGGTTTGCAAGGTCAAAAGGATTGAATCTTTGCTTTTTACTTTTTAAAAATACTGATGATAATAATAATAATGATAGCTAAACTGACAGTCGTGTCCGACTCTTTGCAACCCCGTGGACTATACAGTCCATGTAATTCTCCAGGCCAGAATACTGGAGTGGGTAGCCGTTCCCTTCTCCAGCGGATCTTCCAAACCCAGGGATCAATCCTAGGTCTCCCACATTGCAGGTGGATCCTTTACCAGCTGAGCCACCAGGGAAGGCCAAGAATAATGGAGTGGGTAGCCTATCCCTTCTCCAGTGGATCTTCTGACCCAGGAATCAAACCATAGTCTCCTGCATTGTAGGCTGATTCTTTACCAGCTGAGCTACCAGGGAAATCCATATAATGATCCAAGAATTATTCTAAAAACATTAGAAAGTATAATAGTTAATGTTGTTATCATTATACTTATTTTAAAAATGAGAAACTAGGCCAAATAAGGTTTATGAAACTTGCCCAAGTTCACAAATGTAATAAGCAACAGAGTTGGGTTTTTAACTCAAGTCAGCAACTTCAAACTCTAATCTCTGAACTATTTACACTCTATGTATGTGAAATATATAAAAATAAGCTCAGTTACACACATAGACTAGGAAACCAGATTTCAAGTTTCTAACTAGTTTAGATCTAGATTTTCCAATTTAAGAATACAAGTTCAAATCTGATGTAACCTGCTAACAGATGGAAACAATTTATAAATAGCACTTGATGTCTCAGTAAAATGATTTAAAGAAGTATTTTTCTAACTTGTAGTGAATCTGTATTTACATTAAAACCTAAATGCAATACTATATCCAGAATTAATTTCTGTAGAAAGAACAACAATAGTGATATTTATACTATTAGTGGCCAATTTCAGAGTTTTTTTAAACTTGTACTTTTAGTATATCAGTACTGCCTTCTACTAATATATATTGTAGTCTTATTTGTATAGAAGAAAAAGGTGAAATTTTCAATTGTCTGACTGTTCCTTAGATCTTATTACAAAGGATTAGGAGGATCTTGGAAACAGTGATCTAATGAATGATGTGAGTCTTAAAACAGTGAAATGACTTGTCAAAGATTACACATTGAGTTTTTGGATGAGCTACCCTCAAATTGACAATTATTGACTTCTGCTTCTCTACTCTTGTGTCATCTGTACTTTCCCACATCTACTTCATGTATAGAAACCACAACTTTAGTAAGATTGTTGGCAATTCAAGCATATTAACTTTGAATGAGGCACCAATTTTAAAAGAACATTTGCCAATATTTCTTCTAGATTGTATACTGCATTTTCCCTCTAATTAACTTAGAATGAGAACACAGAAGATGATAAAAACTAGTCACAATTCTATTAATAACTAATCAGGCCTAAATGTAAATTTCTGTGCTCATCCAATATGGTTTCTGCATCAACTTGTGAAAGGGTGCTTTCCTCATTTGTTCAGATTTTCCTGGCATTGTCTGAAGATGCTTAAACAACATATTCCAGCAGTTACATTGATTGTAGACAGTGGATTAATGATTATCTAAGAAAATGTTAAAGTAAGGCATTTAACTCATCAACTTCCTCTCAAATTTAAACAGAATGACAAATTTAAATCAGTAGTGGAAGCTTGAAGGCATGTTTCTGGTGGGAGTATAAATAGGTACCATTTGAAAAGAAAGCTGGCAATTTACTTTGTTTAAAAGCCCCCAAAACATTAATCATATATCAATTGTACTCTTACTAAGTTATACTAAAAAATAATCCAAAAAGGTGAAAAAATGGAAACATTCCCATCACAGTTTTCATCTTATATAGCTGGGGCTGACATACAAAATACTTAAATAACAGAAATTTATTTCTCACAGCTCTGGAGGTTGGAAACCCAAGATCAAGGTGCCAGCTTATTTGTTTCCTGGTAAGAACCATTTCCTATCTCGGAGAAGCCCACTTTCTTACCATGTGCTTGCATGTCTTTCCTAGATGAGTACATGCAAAAAGTGAGAGAGAGATGCTGAGTTCTCTGGTGGTTCTTCCTGTTTTTGATTAGAGCACTAACCTCATCATGTGGCCCCACCCACATGAGTTTATCTTACCCTAATTATCTTCCAATTGTCCACCTTCAAATAGCATCACAGTGGGGGTTAGGGTTTCAATATATATGTGAATTTGGGAAGCACATGATTCAGTCCACAACAGGTTTATCGTATATATATATATATATATATATATATATATATATATATATATAAACTTGTAAATAAATTCAAATGTTTAACTAATTCTAATTCTATTTTAGAAGAGCAATTGCTATTGATGGCAAAAAATATTCACAAAATTGGGCTCTTTTCCATATAAGTATGTTCAATTTTGTATTATAGTTTCATAAATACATAGTTTATATTGTAATAATCAGTTCAAATGTATATTTTTATTATATTTTACTAATAATTTTTAGAATTTTACTCTGCCATGATTTCCCATATCAGTCATATGTTATGAAATAAAGCAGTATAATCTCATTTTGCAATATGTTTATACATATACGTGTTAGGTTAAAAATCAAGATATAGACCAGAATCTGCTGCATGAATCAACCTATGTAAAATATTTATATACATTCATGTGTATATACTCACAGACATCTCTGAAAGTGCAGAAAAAATACTGCTGAAGGTAGAGTGGGGAATAGGATTGGAATGTTGCATTGCAAAAGAAACTATATTTTTTAAGAATTCTTTGAATTGTTTTGAAATTTTACCATAGGAACATATATTCCCAACTAAAAATGACTGTAAACAATCATATACAAGGAAAACAAAGACTGGAGGGACTCTTGCCCAGAAAGTCTCCTAGCTTCCTCCTTGACCTAGTTCTTATTTTTGCCTAATGTCACTCTCCATAAGTTCCTCTCTGAGAACTCTATTTAAAACTGAAACTTTCTCCATGTACACTGCCATATTCCCAACCCTCATTTTTGTTTTGATTTTTACCAAAACAATTATAAACATACTGAAAGACTTTTTTATAGCTCAGATGGCAAAGAATCTGCCTGAAATGTGGGAGACCTGGATTCAATCCCTGGGTCAGGAAGATCCCCTGGAGAAGAAAATGGCAATTCACTCCAATATTCTTGCCTGGAGAATGTCCCATGGACAGAGGAGCCTGGTGGGCTACAGTCCATGGGATCACAGAGTCAGACACGACTAAGCAACTAACACACATGTACCCTGCAACCTTGTTAAACTGAAAACTATATATTTTACTTCTTTTCAGTTCAGTTCAGTCACTCAATCATGTTCAAATCTTTGCGATCCCATGGAGTGCAGCACCCCAGACTTCCCTGTCCACCGCTAACTCCCAGAGCTTACTCAAACTCAAGTCCATTGAGTCGGTGATGCCATCCAACCATCTCATCCTCTGTCGTCCCCTTCTCCTCCCACCTTCAATCTTTCCCAGCATCAGGGTCTTTTCCAATGAGTCAGTTCTTTGCATCAGGTGGCCAAAGTATTGGAGTTTCAGCTTCAGCATCAGTCCTTCCAATGAACATTCAGGACTGATTTCCTTTAGGATGGACTGGTTGGATCTCCTTGCAGTCCAAGGGACTCTCAAGAGTCTTCTCCAACACCACAGTTCAAAAGCATCAATTCTTCAGCACTCAGCTTTCTTTATAGCCAACTCTCACATCCATACATGAACACTTGAAAAACCACAGCTTTGACTAGGTGGACTTTTGTTGGCAAAGTAATGTCTATTCTTTTTGATATGTTTTCTAAGTTGGTCACAGCTTTTCTTCCAAGGAGCAAGCATCTTTTAGCTCCATGGCTGCAGTCACCACCTGCAGTGATTTTGGATGACACCACCCTTATGGCAGATGACACCACTCTTATGGCAGAAAGCAAAGAAGAACTAAAGAGTCTCTTGATGAAAGTGAAAGAGGAGAGTGAAAAAGTTGGCTTCAAACTCAGTATTCAGAAAACTAAGATCATGGCATCCGGCCCCATCACTTCATGGCAAATAGATGGGAAAACAATGGAAACAGTGACAGACTTTATTTTCTTCTTTTACTTATTATCTGTCTCCATCCCTTGTTAATATAAATTGACTTTGATTGGTTTTGTTAATGCTATATCCCCACAGCCTAGAACAGTGCCTGACACGTTGTATGTATTTCACAAATATGTGCTGAATGAATGAAAGGAAATATATTGTACTAGCTTTCATGGGGGGCTATCATAAAGAACCACAATCTGAATGGCTTAAACAACAGAAATTTGTTGTCTCATATTTCTGGAGGCAGGAGTCTGAGATCAAAGTGCCTGCAGGATTGATGCTTTCTGAAGCCTCTGAAGGAAGAATCTGTTCCAGGCCTCTTTTCTTGACTTAAAGATGGCTGCCTTATACCCGTGTCTGTTCACATTATCTTCCTTCTATGCCTATCTTTGTGTCCAAATTTCCCCTTTTTAAAAAGACATAAGCCAAATTATATTGAGGCCCACATTAGGGAACTCACTTTAATTTGCTTACCTCTGTAAAGATCCTGTCTACAATTAAGATAACATTCTGAGGTACTGGAGGTTAGAACTTCAACGTATGAGTTTTAAGGGGACACAATTCAACCTACAATATACATCTATGTGTTAATGGCTTTCTTTTAAATTTTTTTTTGGATTTTTAAAAATTTTAAAATAGGGAGAATGGTTATACATTTGTTATCAGATAGTATAATAAATATATATATTTTTATTTTTATCAAGTAATACATAGTAGGGTAAAAAAATCAAATTAAATCTTTCAATGAATAAAGAGCAAGAACTCCCTTCTCAAGGTTTTGCCACCCATGCCTCTACTTTCCAGAGGCAATTAATTGCAAACTCTTTTTTTTTTTTTTGGTTCCCTCTATATATCAAAATATGATTTAATATTTATTTATATATCAACTTTAAACATCATCTATGAACTTCCTGTTATGAAAAAAGAAATTTAGTACATTTATATCCTCTACCTCTTCTTCTGACATATCCCAGTCAGAGTTCCTCTATTTTAAGTCACCTTAGTGAAGTGAAGTCGCTCAGTCGTGTCTGATTCTTTGCGACCCCATGGACTGTAGCCCACCAGGCTCCTCCATCCATGGAATTTTCTAGACAAGAGTACTGGAGTGGGTTGCCATTTCCTTCTCCAGGTAAGTCACCTTAGTGACTTCAAATAATGTACTTGAATCTACATTTCTTATTCCACCAAATGCAGTTTATCTTTCTTATCTGCTTTTCTCTAATAATCACATATGTTTTGCTATCTAAAGCCATAACTAAAGACACTAAGGCACTTTACTACCCTAACCATGTGCTTACATTTGTGTAAAGCTTGGGTCCTTTCTGCTAAGATGTATAATTGGAGAGTCCCTAGCTGTGAAATGTCATGGGCACCTGTGTGTTACTTCCAAGCTTAGCATTTTAGAGGTTACTGAATAATGTAGATCCTTTTTAGTGGTGCCACCTTCTCTGGGGTAGGTCTAGCATTTTGATGTGCCATATGTGATGCCGCTGGAAATTTCTGAGCTTTTCTATTATACCATCAGCATGTCTGTCATCTGCCTTTGACTAGATTCCTGAAATCTGCCAGCACTTGCTTTTAGTCTGGCCTGGTTGCTCTCTCTAGGTCTGCCACAGTGGTCATTTTTGGCTTCTCACCACTGTTTCCTACAGTTGCATGAATCTGTGTAATCTCCTTTGTGACTCTCTTGTCATATAGAGCACATCTTCTAGCTCCCTCCAAAGAAAGGGTACAGGAGAGGGGCATGACTAAGTCCTTTAAGTTCAGAAACTTTCATTGGATCCCATACTTGAATATTACATTTGATGAGGAGAGAAATCTAAGTTGAATTTCATTTTCCCTCAGAACCTTGAAGGCATGAACGTCTTTGTCTGCTATCATCTAGTATTGTTTGGGAGAAGTCTGATAACATTTGATGCCTCTCTTTTGTGGTGTTAACTTCTTTTTAGTCTTCTCATATTTTTTCTTAGTGATGGAAATTTCACCACAAAGTTTGATATGGGTCTTTCTTTAATTTATTGGATATTCAGTGGGCCCTGTTAATCAGGAGACTTAAACCTGAGCAAGGAAAATATACATAAGGGTGTACATATATATACATATATATATACATATACATACATATATATATATGTATGTATGTGTGTATATATATATATATATATGTATATGTATACACACACACACACACACACACACACACACTAGTTAGAACTGGACATGGAGCAATGGACTGGTTCCAAATTGGGAAAGGAGTACATCAAGGTTGTATATTGTCACTCTGCTTATTTAACTTATATGATTATTTAACTTATATGTGAAATGCCAGATCAGATAAAGCACAAGATTCAAGCAAGATTGAAGGCAATCAAGATTGCCAGAAGAAAGAAAAAAGATTGCTAGGAGAAATATCAATAACCTCAGATATGCAGATGATACATCCCTTGTGGCAGAAAGCAAGAGGAACTAAAGAGCCTCTTGATGAAAGTGAAAGAGGAGAGTGAAAAAGCTGGTTTAAAATTCAACATTCAAAAAACTAAGATCATGGCATCTGGTCCCATCATTTCATGGCAAATAGATGGGGAAACAGTGGAAAAACAGTGACAACTTTATTTTCTTGGGCTCCAAAATCACTGCAGATGGTGACTGCAGCCATGAAATTAAAAGATGCTTGCTCCTTGGAAGAAAAGCATGACCAAACTAGACAGCATATTAAAAAGCAGAAACCTTACTTTGCCGACAAAGGCCCGTATGGTTTTTCCAGTAGTCATGTATGGGTGGGAGAGTTGGACCATAAAGAATGCTGAGCACTGAAGAATTGATGCTTTTGAACTGTGGTGTTGGAGAAGACTCTTGAGAGTCCTTTGGACAGCAAGGAGATCAAATCATCCTAAAGGAAATCAACCCTGAACATTCATTGGAAGGACTGATGCTGAAGCTGAAGCTCCAATACTTTGGTCACCTGATGTGAAGAGCTGACTCATTGGAAAAGACCCTGTTGCTGGGAAAGACTGAAGGCAGGAGCAGAAGGAGACAACAGAGGATGAGATGGATGTATGGAATCATCGACTCAATGGACTTGAGTTTGAGCAAGCTCCAGGAGATAGTGAAGGACAGGGAAATCTGGCATGCTGCAGTCCACGGGATTGCAAAGAGTCGGACACAACTGAATGACTGAAGAAGAACAACAATGTGCATTTGTATTGTTTAAATTCTTTTACTATATATATTTTTTAGGCCTCACCTCATGGCATACAGAATCTTAGTTCCTCAACCAGGGATCAAGCCCATGCCCTCTGCATTGGGAGCATCTAGTCTTAATCACTGGACTGCCATTTAAGTCCCTACTATTATTTCAATACGGTCAATCTACAATCTTCCTCTAGTAATCTACAGTGTTTCTTTTAGTCCCATCATTTCCATTGAAAGCTGATTATCTAGACAATATCTTATATCTGATATGAATCAGTATTCTGATGAAATAGGTTTACATTTCATATAACTGAATTGTTTTCCTTTAACATGTTTACAGTACTTTTTATAAGTGACTGAAGTATTCTTTTAAATAATACATGTTTCTCTATATTAGAATCTCTTTAACATGAAAGGAGTATTACACCTCTTAAATCTGAAAACAATTACACTCTTCTCATTCTAGGGTTACACAGAAATTAACAGTGGTTTAAAAAAGGAAAACTTGATAAAAAAAACACACCTTGTCCATCTTGCCCTCCTCAGAAACACAGCTTGCTTTTCTCCTGGTGTGGCACATCTCTGAACTATATTTTAGATCATGGGGTTTTATGTGGCAACAAAATATTCGCTAACATCATTAGAGCACTAGATAGAAACATCGACCACACCAATTATAAAAGAAAACAGATTAGTGTTTACATCTATCTAGCAAAACAGTCAAAGAAGAAGCATAATGATAATTTGTCTAGTAGCATCATTTTTCTTCCAATGTTGGGGAAAATTACCCTAGTTACTCATATTAAGAACTTTGAAGTTGTTCTACAACCCTCTATATGATTTCCCAAGTTAATTTGGAACCAATTCTGCCTCTAAAACCCAATAATACTTTCTCTTCTCACATTCTCATGGTAATACTTATATTCATCCCTCATCATTTCTGTGGTAACTTGACCAGTCACTCCCTAGCCCAATTGCTACCAGAACAACTTTGTAATAGGGCCTGCTTTCCCACTCCACATTTATATAAAAATATGTTGACACATTAATAATTCTCCAGGACAAAGAAAAAATGCCTAAACACAGTATTTGAAGCTTCTGAAGAGTATTGAAAGTAGCCTAGCCAAGTGCAGACTGAGGTTCATTGAGCAAACACTTATGATGTACTTATTCTGTCCAAGATCTTGAGATGGCTCTTAGTAAATCAAATACAAGGTATACCTTTGTTTAGAGCAGGGATTTATTCCCTAAAGAGGCTAACTTACTGTTATTGTAAACCCTATGATGCTATCTATATGCTGAGGACACAAGCTAAATGAAATAGCCAAAGCTCTAGACTTGCTGCATCATGTAGCTCACAGTGTAAAGGAGAAGACAGACAAGGAAAACACTACTAGATAGAAGGCAAGGACTATGAAGATAAAGTAAATAAAGAGTGTACTGAAGAGATTAAAAGAAGAGGGACTGCCTAGGGCAATAAGGAGATGAAGGAAGATTTCTTTAGGGACATGTTTGAGCTGAGACTGAAAGATGAGGAAGAGTTTGTCAACTGAAGAGAGAGGAAAATGAGCATTCGAGGAAGCAGGGGTAACATGTACAAAGGCCTTGAGCAGGGAGAGAGGATGGAGTCTTTGAGAACTAGAAAAAGGTCAGCATGGTTTATGAGAAGATATGAAAGAGGTAGTGGAATAAGATGAGGCTAGAGAGCTTAGCTATTAAAATATAGAGGATGAACTGGACAAGGAGTCAGAGTGGACTCAGGAAGATGAGACATGAGCTTCTTGCTATGGTCAAGACAGAAGATGAAAGGACAATAACACTAGAGACTGAGACAGGTAACAAAAATCCCAAAATAGTAAGTGGGATAGAGAGGAGGAAATGGAGAAATTCTGTGATCCAGTGAACATGGAGATACCAAGGATCCTTCCAGAACGCTGGCTCTATGATGGCATGACTAATTGTGATTCCTCCAAATAGTGGACTGAAGTTTTTGAAATGATCTATGCCCTGGTCAGGATTTGTTTTATTTTATTTTTTTTCCATTTATTTTTATTAGTTGGAGGCTAATTACTTTACAACATTGCAGTGGTTTTTGTCATACATTGAAATGAATTAGCCATGGATTTACATGTATTCCCCATCCCGGTCCCCCCTCCCACCTCCCTCTCCACCCGATCCCTCTGGGTCTTCCCAGTGCACCAGGCCCGAGCACTTGTCTCATGCATCCAACCTGGGCTGGTGATCTGTTTCACCTTAGATAATATACATGTTTCGATGCTGTTCTCTTGAAACATCCCACCCTCGCCTTCTCCCACAGAGTCCACAAGTCTGTTCTATACATCTGAGTCTCTTTTTCTGTTTTGCATATAGGGTTGTCATTACCATCTTTCTAAATTCCATATATATGTGTTAGTATACTGTAATGGTAATTATTTTGCATGTAAAGACCACTGATGGCTCTTGCTCAGAAGAAAGAATAAAAGAGAGCAGAAACTGAAAAATAGAATTTGCATTACTTGAATGTAGATGATTTACCCAAATGATAATCATATGCTGAGAGTGCCTAGCAAAGCACATAAAATGTGCTTAAGCATGCTTTTGGAACCGGGTTAAGAGTAATAACCTGGAGAAATACTGAAATGGTGTCATAAGGAACCTTACTCCATTTAAGCTGTTTGCCCCCCCTCCTGTCTTTCTTTCTGCTTCATGTCTCGGCCAGCTGATAGAGAGCGCACTGGTTCCCTCCCTCACCACAGAGTTAGTAAGGGTCTCTTGCTCCCACTTTTTCTCAAACCACTCAAGCCATTCTGAGACCTGCTTAGTGCTTGCCTTGCTCTCTTCAGCACCTTGTGAGTAATAACTGTCTTCACAAGCTTGTAATGGCTGTGTGACATCAGTAGTCTTGACATCCAAACAGATTTTGATGGGGGTTTGTCTGGAGTCCACGGATCGAACATGCAGCTTGGAATTTGGAGAGAGTTAGTGTTTACCAGATATTTCATAATCTCCACTACAATTTCCAGGCTCTTTGCGTTTGGTTGGGAGCCATAGAAATAATTTTGGCCTAATGGACTTTGAGTAAAAGTAAATGTGTCATTTCTAGGCTGAGGCATTTAAAAATCAGGCTTCTATTTCCATGTCAATGCAACCTTAGAGGCCACCCTGGGTGGTGATGAAGGAGGGCTCTGTAACCTGAACAGATTGTAATGTGAGCAAGAAATAAACTACTGTGTTAAATCACTGCAGTTTACCTGTTTCTGTAGCAAAGACTATACTAACCTAATTAATGCTTATTGAATGGACCAATTCAGCAATGTACAGATTTATAGTCCACTTCTATAAACTGATGCTCAAAATATTTCACTGAAAACCATTTATCATAAAACATGGACACAACTGTATAATATAATTATTTTATTTTCATGGCATTCACTTAAAAGGGGGAACAATAATATATGTCATAAACAGGTAAATATATCTCCTCAAATTAACTTTTTACTAATTTTCTTTTGAGATACTGACATCTGAAATGGTCAAATAAAAATAACAAATAAAAATATCTATCTATTATACATCATTATCAATCTAAGTTCAATAATTGTATTTTCCAACATGGTCAGGGCAAAGGCTGACAGAGTTTTGCCAAAAGAACACACTGATCATAGCAAATATCCTTTCCAACAACACAAGAGACAACTCTACACATGGACATCACTAGATGGTCAATACTGAAATCAGACTGATTATATTCTTTGTAGCCAAAGATGGAGAAGCTCTATAGTCAACAAACCTGGCGTGGACTGTGGCTCAGATCATGAACTATTTATTGCAAAATTCAGACTTAAATTGAAGTACAGAAAATCACTAGGGCATTCAGGTATGATCTAAATCAAATACTTTATGATTATACAATAGAGGTGATAAATTCAAGGAATTAGATCTGATATACAGAGTGCCTGAAGAACTATGGAAGGAGGCTCATAACAATTGTACAGGAGGTGGTGACCAAAACCATCCCAAAGGGAAAAAAAATGCAAGAAGGCAAAGTGGTTGTCTGAGGAGGCTTTACAAATAGCTGAGAAAAGAAGAAAAGAGAAGGAAAGGAAGAAAGAGAAAGATATACCCAACTGAATGCAGAGTTCCAGAGAATAGCAAGGAGAGATAAGAAAGCCTTCTTAAGTGAACAATGCAAAGAAATAGAGGAAAACAATAGGATGGGAAAGACTAGAGAGCTCTTCAAGAAAATTGGAGATATCAAGGGAACATTTCATGCAAGGATGGGCACAATAAAGGACAGAAATGGCAGGAATCTAAGAGAAGCAGAAGAAAATAACAAGAGGTGGGAAGAATACATAGAAGAACTATATAAAAAAGGTCTTAATGACCCAGATAACCACAATGGTGTGATCACTCACCTAGAGCCAGACATCCTGGAATGTGAAGTCAAGTGGACCTTAGGAAGCATCACTATGAACAAAGCTAGTGGAGGTGATGGAATTTCAGCTGAGCTGTTTCAAATCCTAAAAGATAATGTTGTTAAAGTGCTGCAGTCAATATGTCAGCAAAGTTGGAAATCTCAGCAGTGGCCACAGGACTGGAAACGTCATTCCAGTCCCAAAGAAGAACAGTGCCAAAGAATCTTCAAACTACCATACAATTGTGCTCATTTCATATGCTAGCAAGATTATACTAAAAATCCTTCAAACTAGGCTTATGCAATACATGCACCTAGAACATCCAGTTGTGCAACGAATTTAGAAAAGGCAGAGGACCGAAGATCAAATTGCCAACATTCACTGGATCATAGAGAAAGCAAGGGAATTCCAGAAAAAAATATCTGCTTCATTAACTAATCTAAAGCCTTTGACTGTGCGGATCAAAACAAACTGCCAAAAATTCTTAAAGAAATGAGAATACCAGACCACCTTACTTGTTTCCTGAGAAACCTGTATGCAGGTCAAGAAGCAAGTTAGAACCAGGCATGAAACAACGGACTGGTTCAAAATTGGGAAAGGAGTATGACAAGGCTTTATATTGTCACCCTGCTTATTTAACTTCCATGCAGAGTATATCATGTGAAATGCCTGCTGGATGAAGCACAAGCTGGAATCAAGATTACCAGCACATATGCAGATGATATAATTCTAATGGCAGAAATTGAAGAGGAACTAAGAAACCTCTTGCCAAGGGTAAAAAAGGAGAGTAAAAAAGCTGGCTTAAAACTCAACTTTCCGAAAATGAAGATCAAGGCATCCGGACCCATCACTTCATGGCAAATAGAAAGGGAAAAAGTGGAAGCAGTGACAGATTTTCTTTTCTTGGGCTCCAAAATCACTGCAGATGGTGACTGCAGCCATGAAATTAAAAGATGCTTGCTCCTTGTAAGGAAAGCTATGACAAACCTGGGTAGTATATTAAAAAGCAGGCATCACTTTGCTGACAAATGTCCCTATGTGCAAAGCTATGCTTTTCAGGTAGTCATGTACAGATATGAGAGTTGGACCATAAAGATGGCTGAGCACTGAAGAACTGATGCTTTCAAATTGTGGTGCTGGAGAAGACTCTTGAGAGTCCCTTGGACTGCAAGGAAATCAAACCAGTCAATCCTAAAGGAAATCAATCCTGAATATTCATTGGAAGGACTGATGCTGAAGCTGAAGCTCCAATACTTTGGCCATCTGATGTGAAGAGCTGACTCATTGGAAAAGACCCTGATGCTGGGAAAGACTGAGGGCAGGAGGAGAAGGGGATGACAGAGGATGAGATGGTTGGATGGCATCACTGACTCAATGGACATGAGTTTGAGCAAACTCCAGGAGATAGTGAAGGACAGGAAAGCCTGGTGTGCTGCAGTCCATGGGATCACAAAGAGTCAGACACAACTTAGGGACTGAACAACAGCAAAACATGATACTCTTAAGCAGTAGGATATTTACTTATGGGTCTCCCTGGTGGCTCAGTTAGTAAAGAATCCACCTGCAATGCGGCAGACCTGGGTTCGATCCCTGGGTTGAGAAAGATCCCCTGGAGGAGAGCATGGCAACCCACTCCAATATTCTTGCCTGGAGAATCCCCATGAACAGAAGAGCCTGACAGTCTACATTCCATGGGATTGCAAAGAGTCATACACGACTGAGTGACTAAGCACACATATTTATTATATTCAAATCTTATGCCCTTAAAGTGTTAGACATACCATTGAAATTACTGTATAGTGATTTACATGTAATGTTTCAGTCTGAATTTGATCTTAAATTTAAGGGGAAAAATATTTTGAGAGAAGAGTAAATAAAACCAAACACCTCTTACACTGTAATTAAATCTATTATTTGTAGTATTATATCACAGTTTACATTTCAACAATCATTTTTCATATTTACTTTGATGGTAAAGAATCTGCCTGCAATGCAAGAGACCCAGGTTCAATCCCTGGGTCAGGAAGATCCCCTGGAGAAGGGAATGGCAACCCACTCCAGTATTCTTGCCTGGAGAATTTCATGGACAGAGGAGCCTAACCAGCTACATTCCATGGAGTCACAAAGAATTAGACACAACTGAAGTGACTAAAACACAACACAGACACATACAACACTGTGCAATTGAAATTTTCTTTGCTTACAGAGATGTTTTTTAAACTTCAAACTTACAATCTTGATCAATGATGTTCAAATGATTTGTTGATATGTTTGACTGAAACACATCGATATATATTCTCTTCCCCAGGACACAGGGTATTGATCAAGGGTGAAATAATTATAATACAATGTATATCTAATTATTTTAATACTATTTCAACTCAATACCTGAATTAAGGAAGTAATTCTGCCTTTAGACACATGTCATAAAACAATTTTTAAATGACTGTTTTACTCTGGGTTGTCTATTTTGGTGTAACATAGATTTTTGTTATCTATTTCTTATCAGCTTAGCAAATGTATCTTTGTATGATATCTAGCAGTTCTCTATTTCTTCACCAAGAATAAATGTATCCACCCATGATTTCCATCTTTACATGTTATTACTATTTTTTTTTAGCTCTTTGAGTCCCTGTTGCCTCCTCTCCTCACCTTGCCTGATAGTATATTAAAATCATCGTCTATCTTAACTTGTATTCTAATCATTCTGTTTTCATCTTTGTCATAACATTTTTTTTACTTCTGTTTCACTTTATCATTTTTTTTTTCTGCTTTTCCTTTCCAAACTATTCACTGGTAACTAGCACGAATCACCATCTGCTTTTTGCTAGGCAGCACACTTTCGTTTCTCTTGTAAAAATTTTCCATTGTGGCTCTGTGTTCATTTCTTAGTGCTGCTCATATTCAGTGAACATTCTGAGCTCCTTCCACAAGGCACAGAGGTAAAATTAAACCTCCTTATTATGACCCTGTGCTTGGGGTAAATTAATTCTATTTACATTACACTGGATATGTAACTATGATTTCCTAGATGTGTCATACACATAGGCATCTTTACTTCAGTGTTTCTCAAACTAGGTCATAATTTCTAGCTGTTATGCTCAGAAGTTATCCCTGTAGAAAAAAACTACCAATCTTTCTCAGAGTTTTCCATAATCAACCCCTTTCCTGTATATCTCTAGACTCATTCTCCTACACTCTATCTGACACATATTATAGTTCACCAGATCTCTAATGGCATTTCACACCTCTGTGCTTTCACACATGCTGTCCTCACTGTTTAGCATTCCTTTCTATGGCTTTCCACCTGAAAATACCCATCATTTAATATTCAATTATCACCCCCTCTGGAAAGTGTTCCCTGTTGTTTCCTAAGTCTGGTTGGGATGTCCTCCTCTTCACCCCCAATACACCCTGCATCCCTACTCACAGTACTTACCACATGGTGCTTTTTCTTATTTGTCTTCTGCATTAGGATTATAGTCTTTCAGGGTAGGTACTGGGCCTTTTACCATTACATATAGAAGCTAATCTGGTATATGACTCATACTCATAAATAGTAAAAAGAAAAAATGTTGAATGACTGATTTCGGACTGCCTATGGTCTTACCTGGTGGCTCAGTGGTAAAGAATCCACCTGCAATGCAGAAGACCAGGGTTTGATTCCTGGATTGGGAAGATTCCCTGAAAAGGAAATGGCAACCTACTCCAATATTCTTGCCTAGAGAATCCCTTGGACAGAAGAGCCTGGCCATTTACAGTCCATGGGGTCACAAAGATTCAGACACGACTGAGCAACTAACACTTCCACTTTCATTCTTTACTTAATTTGAAAACACAGTATCATGTCATTCTAGGGTAAAAAATAACAGCACATGTATTCATTTTTAAATTAAAGTGAATTAAACCATATTTCCTTTTTTATTGTACAAAAACCCCATTATATAAATCTCTCTTAACAACTTATAAGTGTTCATTACCATATTGTTAACTGTATATACACTATGGTACAAAAAATCTCAAACTTTTTCATTTCGCATGACTGAAACTCTACACCCATTGAACAGCAACTCTCCATTTTCCCTCCTCTCCTGGCCTTTGGCAACCACTGTCCCTTCTGTTTTTATGAGCTTTATCATTTTAGATACCTAACATAAGTGGAATCATGCAATATTAGCCCTTTTTGTGACTGACTTATTTCACTTAGCATAATACTCAGAAGTGGAATTTCTGGGTTTGCATTAGTACGCTATATTGTCAAAATTAATGAACCAGTATTGATAGATTATTATTAATGTAAGTTCATACTTCACTCACATTTCCTCAGTTTTCCCTAGTGTTCCTTTTCTGCTCTAGAATCCCATCAGCATTCCACATTAGATTTACTAATCATGCCTTCTTAGGCTTCTTGTGGGTGTGACAGTTTCTCGGACCTTCCTTGTTTTAGATGACCTTAACAGTTTTGAGGAGTACTAGTTAAGTATTAATACTTTGTAAAATGTCCTTCAATTGGTATTTTTCTGATGTTTTCCTCACAATTAAACTGAGGTGATGTGTTCTGGGGAGTTCGACCAGAGAGGTAAAGTGCCATTCTCATCACATCATATCATGGGCACATACTAACAACATGACTAAATGTTGATGTTGACATTGATCACGTGTCTGATGTAGTGTTTGTAAGTTTTCTCCACTGTAAAATTACTCCTTTTTTTCCCTCCCTTTATATGCTGCAATCTTCAGAAGAAAGTCACAACTCACATTTAAAGAATATGGAGTTATGGCCAAATTCTTACAGGTGGATTAGATAATTCTTACAGGTGGATTACATAAATTATTTGGAACTATTCTGCATGAAAGATTTGTCTTTTCTCTGCCAAATTTATTTATTCAACCATTTATTTATGTAAACATAGACTGATGAGTATTTATTTTATACTTTTGGGTATAATTCAGTACTAATTTATTACTTTCTGAAACTGTTCCAATCAGTTCAGTTCAGTTGCTCAGTCGTGTCCGACTCTTTGCAACCCCATGGACTGCAGCACGCCAGGCCTCCCTGTCCATCACCAACTCCCGGAGTTTACTCAAACTCATGTCCATTGAGTCGGTGATGCCATCCAACCATCTCATCCTCTGTCGTCCCCTTCTCCTCCCACCTTCAATCTTTCCCAGCATATATGCATACACACACACACACACACACACACACATTGGTATGTAACCATGTGTACACACATTAAGCTAAACGTAGTTCATACTACTATCTTCAACCATAATCTTTATTCCATGGATCATTCCAGCCTTCTTCCCTTACTTACTGGTAACTTACTGCTCCCAGGTGGTGCTAGTGGCAAAGAACCTGCTTGCCAATGCAGGAGACATAAGAGATGCAGGTTTGATCCCTGGGTCAGGAAGATCCCCTAGAGGATGCAACCCACTCCAGTATTCTTGCCTGGAGAACCCCATGGACAGAGGAGCCTGGTGGGCTACAGTTCATAGAGTCACAAAGAGTCAGACACAACTGAAGCAACTTAGCAAGCACGCACACAAGTTACTGCTCCTACATTGAGAAATCCACCATCAACTACCGTTTACTTAATTGTTGAGTTGAAGTATACATGTAAGGTGGTTTCAGAATCACTACATGTACCAGAATGGCGACCAACTTTATCAAATACAGCGTGGTTCTTAGGTACAGTTCCTTTTGCATTTAGTCTTATAGAATCCACTCATTTCCAAAGTAGCTTAGCTCATTCTTCTAGTCACCCTCCTTCAGTGAGGTTGCTTCATATATCCATAATACATTAGATTTTTTGGTCACATTATATATTTCATTTTGGAATTCTTCAACCTCTCAAATGACTTTAAAAATTTATATACATTAATGTTCTATTCTAAGCCTGTAAAATTCTGTAAGATTTGGCAAATTCTTTATACTGTGTACTCACCATTACAATAGCCCACACAGTAGTACACTATCAATGGAAGTTCATCCTTGTTTAAAAAAATGAACCATTCTGGTGAGTGATACTGATAAAGGGGGAGGCTTTGCATTTAGAGGGGCAGAATATATGTGGGAAATTCCTGTACATTCCTCTGAATTTTGTTATAAGCCTAATTTTATTTTTTTATAAGTTTAATTTTAAAACTGCTCTTACAAATATTTTTAGAAAGATGAAAATAGATAAAAACACCAACCACACACAGCTTCACTGGGGAATTCTACCAAATATCTAAGGAAGAAATAATGCCAATTAAAAAAAATTGCCTGAAATTTTAAGGGGAGGGACTACTCTTCAGCACGTCCCAGCATGTTCTCTGAGGTTGACATTAACCCGTTACCAAAACCAGAAGAAAAAAAAAAGTGTAACAAAACAAAAAACTACAGACAAATATTTAGAAATATAGACAGAAAAATATTTGACAAAGTTTTAGCAAACATAATCCACCAATATATAAAAAGGATAATACATCATGAATAAGTAGGATTTATTTCAGGATTATAGTGTTTGCTTAATATTTAAAAATCAGTTTTATGTAAATCATCATATTTACAGACTAAATGAGAAAAAAATCATATGCTTATATTAAAAGATTTATAAAAACCATATGAAAAATCAAACATACATTTTTAGAACAAACTCTAAGCAAACTTGGAGGAACTTGTCCAACATACATTTTTAGAACAAACTCTAAGCAAACTTGGAAGAACTTGCTAAGAACTTTGTCAACCAGATAAACAATATCTGAAAAATCTACGTGCTTGTGTGTGTGTGTGTGCTGTCGAGTCTGACTCTTTGCCACCCTATGGACTGCAGCCTGCCAGACTCCTCTATCCATGGGATTTCCCAGGCAAGAATACTGAAGTAGGTTGCCATTTCCTACTCCAGGTGATATTCCCAATTGGCAGGTGGGTTCTTTACCATCTGAGCCACCAGGAAAGCCCAATAGCTACTTGTAGTTGTCTTTTTTAAAGGCTACAGACTGTTTGACATTCTTCTCTTTAAGAGATAGGGTCAATGCCCCTCTCCTTGAACCTGGGCAGGCTGGTGACTGCTTCAACAGAGAGTAGAGCAGAAAGGATGCTGTGTGATGTCCAACTAAGTCATAAAAACCTGAAGCTTCCACCCTTTCTGTTGGTTTACTTGGACTTGAATCCTGAGTTTCCATGTTAGAATTTTGACTACCCTGAGGCCATCACACTGTGAAGACATCAGACACATGGAGAAGCCACATATATGTCTAATTGATAAACTCCAGCTGATATCCCAGCCAATAACCAACATCAAGCTATCAGCCATATGAGAGCGACTTTGGACATCCAATCCAACAGGGTTTTGATAAAACTAAAGTCCCAGATAACACATGATAGCAACCACATAAGAGACACCATGAGGCACCAGGAATGCCTGGCCAAACCCAGTCTAAATTCCTGACCCAGAGAATTCTTAAACATAGTAAAATGGTTGTTTCGCATCATTAAGATGTGAATAGTTTATTTCTCAGCAACAATAACTGCATTGCTACCTCTAAAAATTGTGAAGAAATGAGATATTTTACATATAAAAATAAATAAATATTGTGAGCATCTAAGGTATTCTTTAATATCTACTGCATTTATTGTTAATTAAGGTCACATATCAGTTGGTCATGACATATTTTATGCACATTGATATTATCTTCCCTGTTGTACTGTCAACTGCTAACACCAGGGTCTAAGTCTTATAATGCGTTTTCATTACCTGCAGCCATTAGGATAGAATGGGGTACAGAATCAATAAAACCTTTTGGAAAGACTGTTGTCTTACATGCAATGTTGAAAAAGTTCACTGAAACTTGTTTGATATATTTCCAAAGTATCTATTGAAGTTAAAATAATTCCACTATCCAAATTCCGTTCACAGTACTCATATATCATTCTCTATTTGTTGTTAAGGCTGGCTCAATTGGTCTACTTACTATCTCTTACTCTAATTGGAAAAAAAAAAAGTTAACCTCATGGCCTATCTCAATCACTTGGCTTTTTAAAGGGAAAGTTACACCTCAGCACATGAACTATCTGAGAAGCTAATTCCTTTTGCAATTCTTCTTTTTAAGTATTCTAATTAAGTTTCCAAAGTAGTGCAATATAAAATAATCAGCGAAAGCCAAAAAAAATTGTTAAGATTTTTAAGTCCTCTTAACCTTTTTTATTGGTGGGTTACTGGTGGGTTACAGTCCATGGGGTTGCAAAGAGTCGGACACAACTGAGCGACTTTACTTTCACTAACTTTTTTATTCTTAAACTTTTTCCCTCTATGGACTCTCACTTTTTACTCTCCATTTTCCTCTATCCTCTCCTTGGGAGTTTAAACTCCTACAGCCATTTACTCAACTTTTATCTGTGCATGAGCCATATGAAAAACTGAAAATAAATGCAAACCACTGCAAAATACCAAGCTGGAGAAAATCATGAATTCCACTGGATACTCAGCAAGTGCTCGTCTTTTTTCTGATTTCATGATGACTTAGTGTTACATTCCCCACAGTGGTTGCACCAAACCTCTCCAGTCACCTGCCAGACCACTAGCAGGAGCTGACATCACTGCTTATTTTATTTAGATGGAGGCTATTCAGAGTAAGATCCATTAGCTTCTCACTTACATTCACAACTGCCATATAGGCTCACTCATCTTTATTATTACTGTTATTATTTTGAAGCATGAGCAGTTCCTCTACTATTCAAAGACCAGTTTCTCTATCTGATCATGGAATCTCTTCATTCTTGCCTCTTCTAGAAACCTATGCTATCAGTTATCCTTTTTCTGGCATTTTTTTAGTCTCTGGCTGCTTTTCAATGAAACAGAAGTGTAGAAAATATCCCTCAGGAAAAAATAGATGTATCCCTATAGTTTTAAGCCAATCTGCCCTATCCAGGACCTGGGAGTAACAAGTGATAGTGGAGGAAGAGCCGGACACTTCTAAAGTAATAGTGAAAGTGAAGTCACTCAGTCGTGTCCGACTCTTGCGACCCCATAGACTGTAGCCTACCAGGCTTCTCCATCCATGGGATTTTTCCAGGCAAGAATACTGGAGTGGGTTGCCATTTCCTTCTCCAGGAGATCTTCCTGACCCAGGGATTGTTTAGTGAGGACAATCCCATAATTTTCATACATTCCCCAATATACTTTATCTCTGCCTGGCTTTTAACACCTACACCCTTCTCTCCCATTTTATGTCCTACGTGTGCCTTGTGGACTGAATGATTTTTGTCTCCTCTCTGTCTTTAAGAAGCCTCTCTGGATGTGGAGTAAAGAGAATTCTCTTGCACTTTTGGTGGAAATGTAAATTGATAGAGCCATTATGGAGAACAGTATGGAGATTCCTTAAAAAACTAGGAATAAAACTATCATATGACCCAACAATTCCACTACTGGGCATATACCTTAAGAAAACCATAAGTTAAAAAGATACATGCACCCCAGTGTTCATAGCAGCACTATTTGCAATAACTAGGACATGGAAGCAACCTAGATGTCTGTTGATACAATGGAATATTCAGTTCAGTTCAGTCGCTCAGTCGTGTCTGACTCTGCGACCCCATGAACTGCAGCATGCCAGGCCTCCCTGTCCATCACCAACTCCCAGAGTCTACCCAAACCCATGTCCATTGAGTTGGTGATGCTATCCAACCATCTCATCCTCTGTCATCCCCTTCTCCTCCTGCCCTCAATCTTTCCCAGCATCAGGGTCTTTTCCAATGAGTCAGCTCTTCTCATCAGGTGGCCAAAGTATTGGAGTCTCAGCTTCAACATCAGTCCTTCCAATGAACACCCAGGACTGATCTCCTTTAGGATGGACTGGTTGGATCTCCTTGCAGTCCAATGGACTCTTAAGAGTCTTCTCCAACACCTCAGTTCAAAAGTATCAATTATTTGGCATTCATCTTTCTTTATAGGCCAACTCTCACATCCATACATGACCACTGGAAAAACTATAGCCTTGACTAGACGGACCTTTGTTGACAAAGTAATGTCTCTGCTTTTTAATACATAGTCTAGGTTGGTCATAACTTTCCTTCCAAGAAGTAAGCATCTTTTAATTTACTCAGCCATAAGAAAGAATAAATTTGAGTCAGTTCTAGTGAGGTAGATGAACCTAGAGCCTGTTATACAGAAGGAAATAAGTTAGAAAGAGAAACACAAATATTGTATATTAGCATTATATATGGAATTTAGAAAAATGGTATTGATGAACGTATTTTCAGGAAAGATTGGAGAATCAAACATAGAGGACAGACTTGTGGACACAGTGGATGAAGGAGTGAGTGGGACAAATGGACAAAGTAAAATAGACATATATACACTACCATGTGTGAAACAGATAGCTGGTGAGAAATTGCTGTATAGCACAGGGAGCCCAGCATGGTGATCTGTGATGACCTAGAGGAGGGATAGGAGATGGGAGGGAAACTCAAGAAGGAGAGGATATGTGTATAATTATGGCTTATTGGCATTGTTTTATGGCAGAAACAAACACAACATTGTAAAGCAATTTTCCTCCAATTAAAAATAAATTTTAAAAGGAGAAAAATAAGAAACTTCTCTGGCTTGTCTCACTCTTTCTGCAGCAAGATTCTGCAAAGCAACTCAGGTACCAGTTATTTGGCAGCCTTCTTTGGAGAACCTGTTCTGACACAAACCTGATAAAAAGACATTTCTAACCACCTGTCCTGAGAGAGAGAGGGCTCCTGGGGTCTGGCCTGCAGTGTTCTGACTTATGTGATACTGCTAGAACTCCTAGCTAATATTTATTGAACACTTGCAGCTAGGAATCATCCTAAGCCCATTATAGGTATTACCTCATTTAACATTCACAACAATTCTTTAAGGTAAGATTATTATTGTCACAGTTTTATGTGGGAGGAGACTAAGTCACAGAATTATTACCGTCCTTGCTCAAGGTCTTGCAAAGCTGGTTAATGAGAGAGAAGGAAGTCTAAGCATCCATCCTTCTCTAGAAACTATGCTATTCAGGCAAACGTTTCTAGTGAGTTTGGACAGAGTTTAAAGAAAAGCTCTTAACTGCTGCAATCATCGTTTAATATCATTCTTCCCAAACGGTAAAATACCTCTTTGGAGCCTCACGTTGAAGGAAGAGAATGACTAACAATCAAGTCAAGATCCAACCGGCTTGCCTCTTCTACTGACTGAATTTCATAATCAATAGTTTCAAGCGGTGCCAACATATCTAAGCATACCAACCAAAAACAAAGCCACAGGCACCAGGATATTAGCTATGTGGTATAAGAATTTTAAGTGTCAAGAAAAATTATTTGAGGGCAATCACTAAATTTTAAATTTGACAAACTTTATCCATAAATTAGATTCATTTAAATGACTATAAAAATCACTGATGTTTTTCTAAAGATCTTTTTTTTTAAATTTAGCATGCAAATTAGTCCCTGATATAATTGAACATATCATTACTGATTGAAAGAGCACGTCTGCAAAGGCAGTCTGGTGAGTAGCTAAAAGAATGAGCCCAAGAGACTACAGAAATATTTCCTCTATTGTATTAGGTTTATAAATGGTAATTCACAGCCAAAAGAAGGCTCATTTAGTATTTGCCCCAAAAAAGATGAGTTGAGAATTTTCAAACTCAGTCATATCCATTCTTTATATTCATATGGCACTTCCCATTGTGTAAAGCATTTTTCCTTCCATTATTACAATTGAGGCTCTTAATTCCACAGGGTAGACAAGCTTTCCAGGGAATTATGTTTCTGCTTTAAAAATGCATTTCCTCTTCTGTCTTGACTTTCAGGAAGCCTAGCAATAAACTGAATGATCAAGTATAAAAATGAGCGAAATTTTGTATTCCTTATTTTTATATAATTCCAACCTTTCTTTCTCTGCTTAAAAAATTGATTTTTTAGTTGCTTTAAATATTTGATTATAAGTTTCCACAAGTTCTTTACAAAGTACGTGTGGTGTAAATTTGAAACAAATAAAAATTGATAAATTCTCTTCCTAGAAAATGGTAGGCCCAAGAACTGATCACAAAAGGTACAAAACCCAATCTAATCCCAAACTGCATCCATCAAAAGAGCCCTGATATTTCATACTATTGGAGAAAAAAGCCCAGAGCAACATGATATGATGAACAAATCAGATGTGCACTGAAGTCTTAAGATAAATTCATATTTCACATTTTGTTCTCCCATGAACATGCAAGTATAAAGAGGTCTCTACTATTTAATTAAATGGATGCAGAATGTTTAATTTTCAGATGACTATTTCAATTTTAAAATTTTTCCAATTAATAGACTTTTACAAGAAAAGTGGAACATATTGTCATAATATCTTTTACTTTAAAAATATCTCTATTTTCTGCTCATAGCTTTACTCACTTCCCTATTGGGCTATTTCCAGGAGTTTCTTTTTCTTATTCATTTTTGAAGGTATATATTTATATGTAATGGATCATTTCATCTTTCTCTTGTGTGAAAAATATGTTTCACAGTCTATCAGAAACCTGAAGAAAATAAGTGAGAGAAGAATTCCATCTGGCAGTAGAGTATTTAGAGCACAGGAAAGAACAAGTGACTAGACCACAACAAGAAAAGCAGTATAATTAAATGAATATAGAAGAACTATGGTGAGACATGAGGTCAATCAGGTAAAGTCTGTGGTAAGATCATGTAGGGCCAAGTATGATCCTATCAGCTGTTTGGATTTTACTCAGAGTAAGGTGGGGAACCACTGGAAGATCATGAGGGACATGATCTGACTGGTGTTTTAAAATAACTTCTGATTTAGGGATGGAGCATACACCTGCAGGAGGTGGGCAGGCAAGGGCAGAGTAAAGTGGAATTGTTAGGAAGAAAGATGGTGTTTTTGTGGGCCCGAGTTTTCCCAGTGAGCCTCTGTCAGCTTCTGGATAAATTTTGAGGATAAACTAAGCATGGTTTGCTGATAGATTACATATGGAATATGATAGGAAAAAAAAAAAGAGTTATGCTTGTGGGGACCACTTGGACACCCAGGGTTAATATGAAGATTATTTTAACTGCAGATATCTGTGGTTCAATAGATACAGAAAGAAGACTTTCCAGAGTTTATGTGGAACTTTCTGGAGATTTTCTGACTAAAGGCAGAAACTTCTGGGAGCAAGACTGCATCCCTTTTTGGAGTAGCATAATTCACTGAAGAGAGAAATAATGTAAATCTTTCTTTTAGAGTAACTTTTTCTTATAGGGAAAAGACAGAGAAGATCACATATTCCTGTATAAACAAATATTATTGCAAACGATCTTATCCCACTTGTTCCTTGAAAAGCTCATTTGTCTTTCCTTAAGAAGTCATTTGATCTTTCCATAGAAGCCTTTTCTCCCTGCTCCATTTCCTGTATTAATGTAGGTCTCCTGAGCTAGGTATGAATACTTCAACTGTGTGCTGCCATATGAATAAATTTTGGTTTATTTCTCCTGTCAAGCTGTCAATTTCAGTTAAATTCTCCATTCCCCAAATACTTAACCTAAGTCTATAGTGGAAAAATTTTGCCTTTTCACAGATGATTCCAGAGTTTTTGGTCTGAACGACTAAGAGGATAGAATTGTCATCAGAAGAGATGGGGAAAACTTAAAGTCAAGTAGGTTTCACATAGGAAATCAAAATAGCAGGTACATTTAAAATGTCTATTAGAAATTCAAGTAAATTCCCACACTATTGAGTCATCACTAATTTACCCTGGCCCCCAGTGCTTGCCCTGGCCCATGCTACTGCATAAGGGTCTGCAAATGTCCCCTGCCACCACACAGGCACCTGCAGGCAGCCTCTACAGAAAAGCATGTGCACACGGTCAGCTGCAGCCGCCACCACCATCTGCCCTCATTCCAAGTTGCTGGGCCTGGGAGCACTGCTAAGGACCCCATTAGCCCTTGGAGCCACTGTAGACTCTCCACAGTTCTCATCAAAGATCACAACTTGTTGATGTAAGACCTTGAGTGCCTGAGCCAATGAGACACCACACCTCCCTTGGTCCAGTGCTTCCCCATATCAGGGCAAGTGGCACACCACACCACTAGACTTGAATCACAGAAGGCTCCAGCATACACCAACTTGCAGGAGAAGTTCTTTCCTCACCAAAGTCAGTCCATTAAGTCTGGAAGAGGTGAGTCGTTCTTCAAACGTGCAGACACCTACACAAGGCTATAGGGATCATGAGGAATCTGGGAAATATGACACCACCAAAGGAATACAATAAACATTCAGTAAACAATCTGCTTCCAGGGTGGTGCTAGTGATAAAGAACCCGCCTGCCAATGCAGAAAACATAAGAGAGCAGGTTCAATCCCTGGATTGGGAAGATCCCCTGGAGAAGGAAATGGCAACACACCCAGTATTCTTGCCTGCAGAATCCCATGGAAAGAAGATCCTGGTGAAATAAAGTCCATGGGGTCTCAAAAAGTTAGACACTCTGAGCAACTAACACTTTCACTGTCATATATATGTATATATAAAATTATCACGTTATACATTTTACACTTGTACAATGTTATGCTTCAGATTTCAATAAAGCTGGAAAAACAACCACTGAGTCTAATACAACTGTAGATTCCTCAGTCTCAGGAATCTTAAATGTAATTTTTCTACATAAACTCTTTTAAGAACAATTTCTCAAAATCAATTGAACAACAGTTTGTTAGTTACTATTTTTACAGCATAAGAAAACTGTATAAATCTTTGCAAAGTTATACAAAATAGCAAGCTATCAAAAAGTAAATTATGCCCTTTTATTTAGTAGAACTCATCAAATAATGAAAACCATTACAATATAAAAGGATTGTAAAAATTGTCTTTAATGCCATTAAACAGATTAAAAATTGTGTTTCTTTGTGAGAGGAAGAAAAAAAAAAAGGATATGGTAAACTGAATTACCTTAAGAGTAGGAAATCAATTTAGAAGCCTCAAAATAGAACAATGTTCTTTTGGGTAACCACATACTTTTTCATCCAGACAAAAGCATATTTGATACTGAGCAAAACACTGAAAATAATCAACAGTGATAAACCAGGATATATGGTCATCCCAATGTTGTTCAATTTATTAGAAATATTAAACTCAAAGTTTTGTTATTGCTAAAAAAAGGAAATTCTAGTAGAAAAGTCAACTGAATTATTAGAAATGAGTGCTTACAATTCAAGAGAGAGAGAGAGCAATCAGACTGGACATATAAATTTAGGAAGCATTTATATGGTGTAGAAAAATAGGGAACTTAACTATAGACTTGAGGAAATCAAAGAAGCAAGGGTAAATGGAGAAGGAAGGGGTAATTGTGTAAAATGTTGATTATGGGTCAAATAAAATGAAAGCTGAGAATGCACCATTTAATCTGGCAATGTCCTGCCCACTAGTGATCTTGATAAACAGTGAATGGAGTGATGGTAGCACTCCAACGCAGTGATGGAAACACTCCAATACAGTGATGGTAACAAATGATGGAGTAGAACAAGTTCAAGGAAGAATGGCAGGAGTAGAAGTAGAGAGGAAATGTTGACAACTCTTTCAAGGAGTTTTTCTTAAAGGGGAGGAAAGAAATGAAACAGTCATTTAAGTGGGATGTGGTAGGTATATGAAGAAACAATTCTGATTCTTTAAATTTTCTCAGTGATCAACTTTCTCAATGAAAAAGGAAGCAAGATCTTTAAACAGAAGTAAGAATGAGGGAAGAGGAACTTGAGACTTGAACAAGAGTGAGAGTGCTTACGGACTAATAGAGCATGACTGTGACACACATCCAACATAATTTGGGTGGTCATGTTTTTAAAGTGAACAACAGCATGGTGGTGTGCTTTCCTGGGCCATATTCAGCTTAGGAACAAGAGTCATACATTTATTAATTTCATTTGAAGAAAAAAAATATGGTGGGACACAGGAGGTTCAGACTCCTATATAGTTTTTTATTCTTAAAGTATTGTCTAGTATTCCTAAGCGTCTAATTGTTTTAGAATTCTTCTGTTTGAAATGTTTTTCCTCTGTTTAACTTCAAATATAAGTTCATATTTAAGAATGAGGCAATAGATATGCAATTGATAAGCTACTTAGGAACACTGTATTGGGTGGAACTTTTCTATAGTCAGTCTTTCTTTAGAGTTAAGTAGAGTCAGGAGCAACCATTATGCCAGAATTGGTGGTATCTCATTCTAGAGCAGATGTTCTTAATCCTGACTGCACGTTAGAATCATTTGGGCAGCTATTAAAAACTGTCAGTGCAGATTTTTTCTCCTAGACATTCTGATTCAAGCATTTTCATACAATAATGCATATTAGAATGTATAATTAGAGGTCTATCTGCAAATCCTTTCAAATATTAATAGTAAACATTTCAACACCCCTCATGATTCAATATATTAGACTTGGAATGTTGTGTTATACCGCATTCAAGAGATGCCAATATTTTTCCCATACCATTCCATGAAGCTTACTTTTTCTGAGCTTTCAGGGAAAAAAATCTTCAAAATTTACAAACACAAAAAAAATATAATTACATCAACTTTTAATATAATGTTAGAACATTCCCTACTGTGCCTACTGGAAGTCATTGCCTCTTAGGAAATGTACTTTTAGAATAATTGATGTTTTTGAGCTGTGGTGTTGGAGAAGACTCTTGAGAGTCCCTTGGACTGCAAGGAGATCCAACCAGTCCATCCTAAAGGGGATCAGTCCTTGGTGTTCATTGGAGGAACTGATGTTGAAGCTGAAACTCCAACACTTTGGTCACCTGATGAGAAGAGCTGACTCATTTGAAAAGACCCTGATGCTGGGGAAGATTGAGGGCAGGAGGAGAAGGGGATGACAGAGGATGAGATGGTTGGATGGCATCACTGACTCAATGGACATGGGTTTGGGTGGACTCCAGGAGTTGGTGATGGACAGGGAGGCCTGGTGTGCTGCAGTTCATGGGGTCGCAAAGAGTTGGACATGACTGAGCGACCGAACTGAACTGAACTGAATGATTATCAGAGCCCAGATGTTTTATAATACCTTAAACTGTAGAACACAGAAAGAGTTGAAACTTTTTTTTTCCTGATGGAGAACTTAATACCAAAGATTATGATTTTATTTCCTGATAGAATAGCAACAAGTTTTGTACCTAACCTAACAAATGTATTTCAATGTTTCTGTCCCCAGTAATTCCAAGTTTCTCAAATCCTTTTGGAGTTAGCTCAGTTATTCCTCTGATTACCTCAAAAATGAATTGAATAAAATTTTGACACATGCTCACTATATATTTGTATGAGAATTATGCTTTTAACAACTGAGTTATATACTTTCACAGTTCAGGGTAGTTCTACATGGATGTGGTCATAGCCTGAGGAAATGCTAGAGCAGAGAGCAAACTTTAATCAATGAAGGTTGCAGCAGGAGAAATTTTAAGATTCTCTAAGTGTTCCTGACCACCCTCTTCCAGACCTAACAAGGCCAACTAGTGAGTTTGAGCTGAGAATAGAAATATTGGGCCGCTTTTTAGATCCCATATGACAAAGTCTGTTAGCATCTTATTATTTTAGAAATTGGACTCTGCTTTCCACATGCATTTGTATGCTATTACCATCTGTCAGTTAGAAACTGATGGGACCTGGTGATTGTCTTCCCAGAAGTCTGAAAGACCTGTTATAGTCTTGTTTTTTCATGTTATTTTTAAAAATTAACTAACATTCAATATTGTGGAGGCGTTTGCCATACATCGACATGAATCAGCCACAGGTGTATATGTGTCCCCCATCCTGAAACCCCTCTCACCTCCCTCCCACCCCATCCCTCTGGGTTGTCCCAGAGCACCAGCTTTGGGTGCCCTGCTTCATGCATTGAACTTGCACTGGTCATCTATTTTACATATGGTAATATACATGTTTCAATGCTATTCTCTCAAATCATCTCACCCTTGCCTTCTCCCACATAGTCCAAAAGTCTGTTCTTTACATCTCTGTCTCTTTTGCTGCCTTGCATATAGGATCATTGTTAGCGTCTTTCTAAATTCCATATATATGCGTTAATTGAAAGACCTGTTTAGATACCAGAGGTGATCTACAGATTGACTCTGGAAGGCCTATGTCTTTCAGTTTAAAGACTTGGGTGTGGTGTCCCAGCATGGTGTGATGCCAGCTGTTTATATCTGAAAGCCCATGAATTTCATAGGGTGAGGTGAGCTGGTGGACTTGCAGACATCTGCACGTGTTTCTTTTGTTTAAGAAACATTGTAGGTTAGTGGCTACAAAATCCCAGCATAAAAAGAAAAGAAATTAGTGTCATCCAGTCCTCTTATGTCTGAAGAATAGTGAAAACCTCTATTTTTAAAAATGAATTAGAATGAGCAATTATTCAGTCTCTGAGGGTTCTGTTTTTGTGCTTTTTTTTTTTTTTTTTGGTCTTATTTTTCCTGAAGCCATTTACTGCATGTACATATTTATACCTTTATTTATTTTAGATGTGTGTGTGTCCATGACTCAAAAATTGAGCAGTTCTAACCCCACGTCCAAGGAGCAGTGGCTGTGCGGGCGCAGGAGGGCCAAGAGGAGCTACTCCACGTTCAAGGTCAGGAGGGGGAGCCATGAGGAGATACTCCTCGTCCAAGGTAAGGAGCAGCGGCTGCGCTTTGCTGGAGCAGCCATGAAGAGATACCCCACGTCCAAGGTAAGAGAAACCCAAGTAAGATGGTAGGTGTTGTGAGAGGGCATCAGAGGGCAGACACACTAAAACCATAATCACAGAAACTAGCCAATCTGATCACAGGACCACAGTCTTGTCTAACTCAATGAAACTAAGCCATGACATGTGGGGCCACCCAAGACAGTCGGGTCATGGTGGAGAGGTCTGACAGAATGTGGTCCACTGGGGAAGGGAATGGCAAACCACTTCAGTATTCTTGCCTTGAGAACCCCATGAACAGTAGGAAAAGACAAAATACTAGGATCCTGAAAGACGATCTCTCCAGGTCAGTAGGTGCCCAATATGCTACTGGAGATCAGTGGAGAAATAACTCCAGAAAGAATGAAGGGATGGAGCCAAAGCAAAATCAATACCCAGTTGTGGATGTGACTGGTGATAGAAGCAAGGTCTGATGCTGTAAAGAGCAATAATGCATAGGAACCTGGAATGTTAGGTCCATGAAGCAAGGCAAATTGGAAGTGGTCAAACAGGAAGTGGCAAGAATGAATGTTGACATTCTAAGAACCAGCAAACTAAGATGGACTGGAATGGGTGAATTTAACTCAGATGACCATTATATCTACTACTCTGGGCAGGAATCCCTTAGAAGAAATGGAGTAGCCATCATAGTCAACAAAAGAGTCCGAAATGCAGTACTTGGATGCAATCTCAAAAATGACAGAATGGTCTCTGTTCGTTTCCAAGGCAAACCATTCAATATCATGGTAATCCAAGTCTATGCCCCAACCAGTAATGCTGAAGAAGTTGAAGTTGAACGGTTCTATGAAGACCTACAAGACCTTCTAGAACTAACACCCAAAAAAGATGTCCTTTTCATCATAGGGGAATGAATCAGGGAAAAGGCCAATAGAGTTTTGCCAAGAGAATGCACTGGTCATAGCAAACACCATCTTCCAACAACACAAGAGAAGACTCTAAACATGGACATCACCAGATGGTCAATACCAAAATCAGATTGATTATATTCTTTGCAGCCAAAGATGGAGAAGCTCTATACAGTCAGCAAAAACAAGACTGGGAGCTAACTGTGGCTCAGATCATGAACTCCTTATTGCCAAATTCAGACTTAAATTGAAGAAAGTAGGGAAAAACCACTAGACCATTCAGGTATGACCTAAATCAAATCCCTTATGACTATACAGTGGAAGTGAGAAATAGATTTAAGGAACTAGATCTGATAGACAGAGTGCCTGATGAACTATGGATGGAGGTTCATGACATTGTACAGGAAACAGGGATCAAGACCATCCCCATGGAAAAGAAATGCAAAAAGGCAAAATGGTTATCTGAGGAGGCCTTACAAATAGCTGTGAAATGAAGAGAAGTGAAAAGCAAAGAAGAAAAGGAAAGATATTCCTATTTGATTGCAGAGTTCCAAAGAATAGCAAGGAGAGATAAGGAAGCCTTCCTCAGCAATCAGTGCAAAGAAATAGAGGAAAACAACAGAATGGGAAAGACTAGAGATCTCTTCAAGGATAATAGAGATACCAAGGGAACATTTTATGCAAAGATGGGTTCAATAAGGGACAGAAATGGTATGGACCTAACAAAAGCAGAATATATTAAGAAGAGGTGGCAAGAATACACAGAAAACTGTACAAAAAGATCTTCATGATCCAGATAATCATGATGGTATGATCACTCACCTAGAGCCAGACATTATGGAATGTGAAGTCAAGCGAGCCTTAGAAAGCATCACTACGAACAAAACTAGTGGATGTGAAGGAATTCCAGTTGAGTTATTTCAAATCCTGAAAGATGATGCTGTGAAACTGTTGCACTCAATATGCCAGAACATTTGGAAAACTCAACAGTGGCCACAGGACTGGAAAAGGTCAGTTTTCATTCCAATCCCAAAGAAAGGCAATCCCAAAGAATGCTCAAACTACAGCACAACTGCACTCATCTCACACGCTAGTAAAGTAATGCTCAAAATTCTCCAAGCCAGGCTTCAGCAATATGTGAACCATGAACTTCCAGATGTTCAAGCTGGTTTTAGAAAAGGCAGAGGCAGAAGAACCAGAGATCAAATTGCCAACATCTGCTGGATCACCAAAAAAGCAAGAGAGTTCCAGAAAAACATCTATTTCTGCTTTATTGACTATGCCAAAGCCTTTGACTGTGTGGATCACAATAAACTGTGGAAAATTCTGAAGGAGATGGGAATATCAGACCACCTGACCTGCCTCTTGAGAAACCTGTATGCAGGTCAGGAAGCAACAGTTAGAACTGGACATGGAATAACAGACTGGTTCCAAATAGGAAAAGGAGTACGTCAAGGCTGTATATTGTCACCCTGCTTATTTAACTTATATGCAGAGTACATCATGAGAAACACTGGGCTGGAAGAAGCACAAGCTGGAATCAAGATTGCCGGGAGAAATATCAATAACCTCAGATATGCAGATGACACCACCCTTATGGCAAAGAGTGAAGAGGAGCTAAAAAGCCTCTTGATGAAAGTGAAAGAGGAGAGTGAAAAAGTTGGCTTAAAGCTCAACATTCAGAAAACTAAGATCATGGCATCTGGTCCCATCACTTCATGGGAAATAGATGGGGAAACAGTGGCAGACTTTATTTTCTTTGGCTCCATCACTGCAGATGGTGAATGCAGCCATGAAATTAAAAGACACTTACTCCTTGGAAGGAAAGTTATGACTTTGACCACAAATGTCTGTCTAGTCAAGGCTATGGTTTTTCCCAGTGGTCATGTATGGATGTGAGAGTTGGACTGTGAAGAAAGCTGAGTGCTGAAGAATTGATGCTTTTGAATTGTGGTATTGGAGAAGACTCTTGAGAGTCCCTTGGACTGCAAGGAGATCCAACCAGTCCATCCTAAAGGAGATCAGTCCTGGGTGTTCTTTGGAAAGACTGATGCTGAAGCTGAAACTCCAATACTTTGGCCACCTCATGTGAAGAAGTGACTCATTGGAAAAGACCCTGATGCTGGGAGGGATTGGGGGCAGGAAGAGAAGGGGACAGCAGAGGATGAGATGGCTGGATGGCATCACTGACTCGATGGGCATGAGTTTGGGTAAACTCCGGGAGTTGGTGATGGACAGGGAGGCCTGGCGTGCTGCGATTCATGTGGTCACAAAGAGCCGGACACGCCTGAGTGCCTGAACTGAACTTATCTCCTCTTCACAGAGGGGAAGTAACTGACCATTTCCCATGATCTACTGTGTTTGTCGCGCTATGCATCTCTGAATGGCTTCTTGGGAGCACTCTTAGAGATTAATTGAGCATGCAAGTCTGTCATCTGTCTGTAATATAGGGATATAGAACTCAAAAGACAGTTTTATGAGCAATAGAAGAAAAATAGAAATTGGTATCAAGCTAACAATTAGTCTCATAAAATTGTACTAATGAAATTTGTGGTAAATAATTTTTAATACTTTGCAAGTAATGCAGAATTATATCTGTATCTAAGTTCACATAATATTCTTAATCAAGTTGAATCCTTGGACATGTCAGATTGCTCTGAAAATTTTGGTTTATGAACACTGTATTCTCTACGATTTTGTTACACCATGGAAGATAATATAAGCAGTGCTATCTTAGGTCCCTCAAAAGCAAATTCTGAAACAATTTGCTTTCAATAAGTTAATTTGGAAGCTGATCTCAGGAAGCACTGTGTAAGAGTGCAGAACTGGGAGTTAATCTCATTGACCCACTGAGAACTAAGGAAACTGAAGCATTTGCTTTCAGTTCAGTTCAGTGGCTCACTCGTGTCCGACTCTTTGTGACCCCATGTACTCCAGTACACCAGGCTTCCCTGTCCATAACCAAATGCTGGAGCTTGCTCAAACTTATGTCCATCAAGTCAGTGATGCAATCCAACTATCTTGTCCTCTGTCGTCCCCTTCTCCTCCTGCCTTCAACCTTTCCCAGCAAACTGGAGGAAACTGGAGAATTTACTTTACCCTCTCTTTGAATTGGTTAGGTGTTTGGAGATTGAAATATTCACTCTCCAAAATACCTGGCTAACTTCAGAGACAGACCCAGGAAGTTCTAGGGTAACAAAATGCCTTCAGGCAGAGAGATGCAAAAACCTATCTGCATGAACAAGAACTCCTTGTGGTGGCCTCCAGGATAGGTCAAGTTCATATGGGAGGAAAAACAAGAACATCTACTTACAAACTAATAGTTTTCTATGATTGGCTTTATCTTTGTCATGGAAAGCGTAGTTAATTTGAACTTTCTAAATATAAACAGAAATATTTCTACACTGCTTTTCTATGACAGGTAAGTGAACAGTGTTTACACAATATATTGAATTCTACTTCCTGTCTTTATTAAATTAATTGTTATTGGAGTGTAGTTGCTTTACACCATTGTGTCAGCTTCAAATGCACAGCAAAGTGAATCAGTTGTATGTATACATACATTCCCCCTTTCTTGGATTTTCATCCCATTTTGGTCACCACAGAACACCAAGTAGAGTTTCCTGAGCTACACAGTATGTTCTCATTAGTTGTATATTTTATACATAATAATGTACATATGTCAATCCCCAATTCACTCCATTTCTCCTTCTGTCCTTGGTAACCACACATTTGTTCTTTACATCTGTGTCTCTACTTCTGCTTTGCAACTAAATCTTTCTAAACCAATGTTTAATTTTTACATAGCTCAGACAATTTCTAATTTCATTGTTGATGTGAATTTGTAAATGTCATCTCAGAAATATTTTCAATATTAATAATGTTTGTGTTGTTCTATTGTGTCAACCTAAATATAATTTTCGAGTTCATCAAATGACTTTAAACCTAAAACTAGCATTATATTTACTCAGTTAACAGGAAAATTTTAGTTACCTGGAAGCATTTAAAAACTTTAAAATTCATAGAGATAAAGAAAGCAAAGGTCAAGTAAAGTTTTTACTTATTTAGACTACTCTATTTTTGCTTTTTGTAAATAGCCAATAAATATGGAAAATTTAATGTGGTTTATGCCTTCCCGTATAATGTGCTCATATGGTTAAATATATTTTAAAGCTAAACATTGAATACTTCAAATAATATTGCTATCTGATTATTGATTATATGTTTGTGTGTATGTGTGTGCGTGTGATTTATATATATGCATATTTACATTAATAAAAAAAAGAAGTTTATATATGATGAAGAGGAAAGGACAAGCAATTCACAACTGGTCTTGGAGTCTTCAATCTGCTTTTAACAAAACCGTGTTTTCTTGACCTGTGAAATAAAGCCATATAGCAGAGATTCTTTGTCTCTCCAGACCAATCTCACTAGAGAGACTATTTTTCACCAATAAATATGATATTTTCTTTAAGTTATTCATAGATGTCCTTCATCAGTTTGAAGAAGGTAATACCTACTAAACCTTTTTTGGTAACAGACTTTGTTGCTGTTGTTCAGTCACCCAGTCATGTCCAACTCTTTGCGACCCTATGGACTGCAGCACACCAGGCCTCCCAGTCCCTTACCATCTCCCAAAGTTTGCCCAAGTTCATGTCCATTGCATCGGTGATGCCATCCAACCATCTCATCCTCTGATGCCCTCTTCTACTTTTGCCCTCAATCTTTCCCAGCATCAGGGACTTTTCCAGTGAGTCAGTTGTCTGCATCAGATGACCAAAATACTGGAGTTTCAGCTTCAGCATCAGTCCTTCCAATGAATATTCAGGGTTGATTTCCCTTAAGACTGACTGGTTTGATCTCCTTGCTGTCCAAGGGACTCTCAGGAGTCTTCTCCAGCACCACAGTTTGAAGGCATCAATTCTTCAGCACTCTGCCTTCTTTACAGTCCAGCTCTCACAACCGTGCATGACTACTGGAAAGATCATCAGTTCAGTTCAGTTCAGTCACTCAGTTGTGTCCGACTCTTTGCGACCCCATGAATCGCAGCACGCCAGGCCTCCCTGTCCATCACCAACTCCCGGAGTTTACTCAAACCCATGTCCATCAAGTTGGTGATGCCATCCAACCATCTCATCCTCTGCCATCCCCTTCTCCTCCTGCCCCCAATCCCTCCCAGCATCAGGGCTTTTTCCAATGAGTCAACTCTTCGCATGAGGTGGCCAAAGTAGTGGAGTTTCAGCTTCAGCATCAGTCCTTCCAATGAACACCCAGGACTGATCTCCTTTAGGATGGACTGGTTGGATCTCCTTGCAGTCCAAGGGACTCTCAAGAGTCTTCTCCAACACCATAGTTCAAAAGCATCAATTTTTCGGCACTCAGCTTTCTTTATAGTCCATAGCCTTTACTATATGGACGTTTGTCAGCTAAATGATGTTTGCTCTTTAACACACTGTCTAGGTTTGTCATAGCTTTTCTGCCAAGAAACAATCATCTTCTAATAGCATGGCTGCAGACACCATCTGCAGTGATGTTAGAGCCTGAGAAGAGGAAATCTGTCACTGCTTCCATGCTTTCTCCTTCTATAGCCATGAAGTGATGGGACCAGATGCCATGACCTTAGTTTTTTTAATATAGAGTTTTAAGCTGGCTCTTTCACTCTCTTCCTTCACCCCGGCTCTTCAGTTCCTCTTCACTTTCTGCCATTAGAGTGGTATCATCCACATATCTGAGGCTGCTGATGTAGTAAATAGACTTTACCATGAATGATTTTGAATTTTGTTTAATACAGACAAACCTCAGAGATATTGCAGGTTCACTTCTAGACCACTACAATAAAGTGAATATAGCAATAAAGCTACTCACATGAATTTTCTGTTTTTCCCTATGCATATAAAAGTTATGTTACACTATACTGTAGTCTGTTAAGTGTGCAATAATTAGGTCAAAAATGTACATATGTAAATTTTAAAATATCTTATTTCTAAAAAATGTTAGCCATCATCTGAGACTTCAGTAAGTAATAGTAACATTAAGATCACTCATCACAGATCATCATCACATGTATAATAATAGCTAAAAAGTTTGAAATATCAAGAGAATTTCCAAAATGTGACACAGAAACAGGATGTGAGCAAATACTGCTGGAAAAATGGTGACAATAGACTTGCTTTGTACAGGTTTGCCACACACCTTCAATTTGGAAAGAGGTAATATCTACAAAGCACAATAAATTGAAGTACAATAAAATAAGATATGCCTATATTTTCTTTGTACTTAAGAAAATGACTATGTGGTTTGTTTTGTTCTCTGAATATGATGAATTATAGTGATTAGTTTTTCAATGTTAAACCAACTGTGAATTCTTGTAATTAAATCCTACTTATTCATGGTTCATTAAACTTTTGATGTTTTGTTACCTATTTGTTCATAGAAATTATACATTCTATGTCTATATTTATGAGGGATACTGATTTGAAAGTTTCTTTTTCTGAAATTTATTTGTTAGTTTTTCAATAGTGGCTGTACCAATTTATATTCCTTTTAACCACTTTTAAGTGTACATTTCAGTGGCATTAACTGTATTCACAGCATTGTGCAAACTCAATACTACTTATTTCTAAAATTTTTTCATCATCTCAAAGAGAAACTCTACAACCATTAGGTAGTAACTCCTCATCTTCTCTTACCTCCAACCACTGGTAACCTTTAATCTATTTTCTGTCTCTATGAATTTTCCTGTTATAGGTTTCTCCTATATAAGTAGAATCAGATAATAGCTGTCGTATCAGGGCTGGTTTGTTTGACAGCATAATGCTTTCAAGGTTCATCCATGTTGTGGCATATTAGAACTTCAATCATTTAATGGTGAATAAATAATATTATTTAACTACTGGGCTTCCCAGGTGGTGCTAGAGGTAAAGAATCCACCTGCCAAAGCAGGAGACATAAGAGACGCTGGTTTGATCCCTGGGTTGGGAAGATCCCTTGGAGGAGGAAATGGCAACCCACTCCAGTATTCTTGCCAGGAGAATCCCATGGACAGAGGAAACTCTGGGAGATAGTGAAAGACAAGAAAGTTTGACGTGCTGTGGTCCATGGGTCTGTAAAGGGTCAGACACAACTTAGTGACTGAACAACAACAATATTTCACTATATATACAAATCACATTTTATTAATCTATTCATTTATTGATGGATACTTGTTTCTTTTCACCTGTTGACTATTATGAATATTGCTGCAATGAATGCTGGAATACAAAGATCTGTTTGAGACCCTGTTTTCAACCCCTTTGGGTATAATATACCTGGGAATGGAACTGCTAGGTCATATGGCAATTCTATGTTTTGTTTTTTGAGTAATCAACAAACTGTTTTCCATTTTACACTCACACCAACAATGATGTATAAGACTTTCAACTTTTCCACATTATTGATAGCACTTATTATTATAATGTTTTTATTATAGTCATCTTAGGTATGAAGTGGTATTTCATTGTGGGTTGCTTTTTCATTTCCCTAACTACTAATAATGCTGAGCATCTTTTCATCTGCTTATTGTCAATTTGCATATCTTCTTTGAGGAATGTCTATTTAATTCTTTGCTGATTTTTTAACTGAGTTGTATGTTTTTTTTGTTTTGTAGAGAGTGATAAGATTTCATTCAGTCTTGAGTTTTAGCCACTAGCCTCAGATTAACTCTCAAAAGGAAAAGTTATGCTCAGATTAGGAAAAAATTACCACTTTTAAGTTCTCTGGTCAAGAAAATAGTTCACACTATGGGGAGAGCAAAATGAAGAAACCACTGAAATCAGATAGTACAATGTGAAGGAGTTACCTAAGCTTGTAGTTAGGTACCATGAGCTCCCTGAGAAAGCTATTGAAATGGATTGTGAAGCTGACTGATTTAGGAGCAGCATCTTTGGTTTTGAATGCTGCAGAGTTAAAGAGCATGTTTGGGTAATACAGTACACACTGCTCAATATAGTACAATCATAGATGATCCGTATACATAACAGGTTATTCCCAAGGGAACAGCCAACCTGGTGAACTGGATAAAAGCTACTATAAAGTTTGTTCACCCTGGGAAGAGGGACTCTCCCTAACAATGTCAAGTGGAACTCCCTAGATAAAATAGCTAGTATACATCATATGCAAACCATGTAGGATATTATATTCACCTACTGAATAAGCCTGTTACACAGGTCATGGTAAACACTGTGCTTAAGGGGACCCCTTTTCATGGTACTCATGTAACCTAACTGCTATAAAATTGAGCAACAGTCTGTAAAGTCTTATTGAATCTGCTATCAGCTTCCTCTCATGGGGCTTACAGATGCTGATAACCACAGTGTGTAGAGGCAGAGGGGCTAATCACAGTAAGGGGCTAGTCAAGGGACTGGTCACACTAAGATGAAAAATGTTAAATGGTTATTAGGAACTGGAGTGAATAAAGAAAATACTGATAGGCTCTAAACAAAAAGGAAAGAGAAAGGAGAGTGTCAAGAGACTTGTCTCATCAGGGTGGAATTCTTTAAATGGTTATTGAGAAATGGAATGAATAAAACAGACATTGGTGGCATTGAGGCAAAGGTCTTAATGGAGCTCTTGAGAAATCTGTATGCAGTTCAAGAAGCAACAGTTAGAACCAGACATGGAACAATGGACTGGTTCAAAATTGGGAAAGGAATACATCAAGGCTGTATATTGTCACCCTACTTATTTAACTTATATGCAGAATACATCATGTGAAATGCCTGGCTGGATGAAGCACAAGCTGAAATCAAGATTACTGGGAGAAATATCAATAACCTCAAATAAGCAGATGACACCACCCTCATGGCAGAAAGTGAAGAACTAAAGAGCCTCTTGAGGAAAATGGAAGAGGAGACTGAAAAGGTTGGCTTAAAACTCTACATCCAAAAACCAAAGATCATGACATCTGGTCCTATCACTTCATGGCAAATAGATGGGGAAACAATGGAAACAGTGAGAGACTTTATTTTTTTGGGCTCCAAAATCACTGCAGATGGTGACTGCAGCCATGAAATTAAAAGACGCTTGCTCCTTGGAAGAAAAGCTATGACCAACCTAGACAGCATATTAAAAAGCAGAGACATTACTTTGCCAGCAAAGGTCCATCTAGTCAAAGCTATGGTTTTTCCAGTAGTCATGTATGAATGTGAGAGTTGGACTATAATAGAAAGTTGAGCACTGAAGAATTGATGCTTTTGAACTGTGGTGTTGGAGAAGACTCTTGAGAGTCCCTTGGACTACAAGGAGATCCAACCAGTCCATCCTAAAGGAGATCAGTCCTGGGTGTTCATTGGAAGGACTGATACTGAAGCTGAAACTCCAATACTTTGGCCACCTGATGTGAAGAACTGACTCCTTGGAAAAGACTCTGATGCTGGGAAAGATTGAAGGCAGGAGGAGAAGGGGATGACAGAGGATGAGATGGTTGGATGGCATCACTGACTCGACGGACATGAGTTTGACCAAGCTCTGGGAGTTGGTGATGGACAGGGAAACCTGGGGTACTTCAGTCCACGGGGTCAGAAAGAGTCAGACACAACTGAAAGACTGAAGTGAGCTGAACTGATCAAAGGCTTGAAGGACCAAAGGGACTTCTACTGGTTCCCCCAACATTAAAGGGTCCCAAACAAGTCTGCTCTATTTACTCTAACACTGAGAAATTATAAATGCTGGAAGGCAAAAATTACTGTGAGAAACCTGACCTGCAATTACTTGGGGAAATAGGCCAATTTATCAAGATTAATATTAACAGCCAGTGTCCCTTCTCTCGACCTTCCACTACAGACCCAAAGTTTAATACACAAGAGTGGATAAAATTGGTCAGAGGGGTGGAGAAGAGACCTTTCTTGGAATCCTTTACACAGAACCCCAACGTGTTGTGATACCAAGACATATTGCTGAAGCCATCATGTGTGCTGCGTTATGCTTAGTCACTCAGTCCTGTCCGATTTTTTGTGACCCCATGGACTGTAACCTGCCAGGCTCCTCTGCCCATGGGGATTCTCCAGGCAAGAATACTGGAGTGGGTTGCCATTTCTTTCTGAGCGTCTATTAAATTGAAAAAGTTGATAGAATTACAAAAGTTGGATGTTTAAACAGTCTTTATGGAAAGAAGCTGCATCTCCTTTGCCTAAATGTTTTGTGGGAATAATTGTTATGTCTAACTGGGGAATACTTCCTCTGCCTAATATTGTAAAACCAAATGTGTTGATGAATTCTGAATGCAAACGGTTATTGGATTAAGATGAAAGTTTGGAGAACTGCTAAGTTTGAACAGAGTTCATACGAAAGGATTGTGTCATTTTTTACCTTGAATGTATCATGGGGATGGATACCGTGATACATTCTGCCTGAGGAATGGTTTCTTCAAAGTGGAAAAAAAATATAAATCTGTCCCTCAAATAATATTAATTGGGCATACTAAATGAAAGCAAATAAAATATTTCAAGTCTACATAGCATAGAATAGACTCGAGTGCTGGCATGAATAAATTGTCTGTGTGATAGATCTGTAAGGAACTCAGACTGGTTTTTACTGCAAAGTCTGTGAGTGCTTCCCAGTGATAACCACTAGGACTTTGGGCTAGGGGATTTCCATTTTTGAGGCAATTACTAGCCTGCTGTTGGACATTAATTGAAACTATCCTTGTGAGTAAAGGGAAAAAAATAGTTTTTAAGCCTGAACTACTTGTGATATCTTGGGTGATACTGGAGAAAAACTTTAATGGAGACATGAATGCACAGAAACTCCATAATAAAATAGAAACGGTTTACATAAGACCATGCTACTGAGGGAACATAAGGAAGGGATACTCATTAGCAGAGCATCTCCTTTCCCTAGCACTGATTTTGGAAATCCATGAGGAGCTGCTGGGTTTTGCTGTAACTTGGACATTGCCCTATAAAAAGCTCTAAATCAACCAACAAAGAACTTTATGGTTTATAATAAGCAGGTCTAAAATGAACAGACAGCATTCTGTTTGGAAGAATGCCACCATGACCAAGGAAGATAAAAACAGATCAGCTGGGTAGAAGGAATTACATGCTGCATGTCATGATATTTTGGTTGTTACCTACTCATTGGCAGTGACAAGTGCTCTGGCCATATGGTCAGGCAGAAGGACAACAGAACAGTGACATATCAAAGGGATATTCATATGGGGCATATTCCTATGGAAATTATTATGAAAAATTGAGAGATGCATTAAAGTAGGACATGACAGTGCCCATCAGAAGAATCTCCTTTCAGAATCTGAGGGTTATTGGAGTTGACAAGCATATATCCTCATATGCTCTCTTAAGATGACCACCTGAGTGCATAAAATAAATTGGATATGTATGTATTGCAGCAAAACAGGGATGGACTATTTCTAGATACATTCTTCTTGCATCTTCTGAGGTATAAAATGGCCATAAGTACTGTTCTGTCTTGAGAAAGAAGAACGGAGCTGGAGAGATCATGCTCCTTGACTTTAGACTATACTTCCAAGCTACAGTCATCAAAACAGTATGGTACAGGATGAAACCAGACACATAGATCAATGGAATAGGGTAAAGAAAAGCCCAGAAATAAGCTCATGCACTTATGGTCAATTAGTCTATGGCAAAGGAGGAAAGAATGTACAGAGGAGAAAAGAGAGGGTCTTTAATAAGTGGTGCTGGAAAAACTGGATAGCTACATGTAAAAGAATGACATTAGAACATTCTCTAGAGGGAACTAAGATGGCAGAGGAATAGGACAGGGAGACCACTTTCTCCCTACAAATTCATTGAAAGAACATTTGAACGCTGAGCAAACTCCACAAAACAACTTCTGATTGCTAGCAGAGGACATCAGACACCCAGAAAAGCAGCCCATTGTCTTCAAAAGGAGGTAGGACAAAATATAAAAGATAAAAAGAGAGACAATAGAGTTAGGGACGGAGATCCATCCTGGGAAGGGAGTCTTAATAGAGGAAGTTTCCAAACACCAGGAAACCCTCTCACTGGCGGGTCTGGGGGAAGTTTTCAAATCTTGGAGGGCAACCTAACTGGGAGGAAAAATAAATAAAACCCACAGATTACATGCCTAAAAGCAACTCCCAGCAGAAAAGTACCCCAGACGCCCGCATCTGCCACCAGCAAGTGGGGGTGGAATGGAGAGGAGCAGGTGGCATTGCTTAGGGTAAGGACCGGGCCTGAATGCCCTGAGGGCAATCGGAGGGAGCTAACGTGAGATAGCAACTTAAACTGTGGGATCACAAGAGAGAGAGAATTAACCTGGGAAAAGCCCTAAACTTAGGCACTACCTGCCAGTTCCCAGAACGAAGGACTGAACAAATACCAGAGAAGAGCTAGCCAGTGGCGGACCGGCCCATCCCCTGCCAGAGGCAGGAGGCAGGGGGGAGGGGAAAAGGGCAAACTCGGCCCCAGAGATTGCACCCCCTACCAAACGGAAAACAGGCTTCCAGCTTCAAACCAAAGACTTCTTGAGATTCTGGGTGGTCAACATCCACCGGGAGGGTCCCAGCTAGAGTCCAGCTCCCCAGAACTGACACAAGGCACACCCAACCAGCACGCACGGAAACTGAGGCTGGGACCGCGGAGGGGATAAAGGCACCCTGCACCCGGGGAGAGTGTGCTTGTCAAGCTCCTGGCTGCCTGAGCTGCTCCGACTGGGGAAGGCACAAAACGCAGGCCCAACCGAGTCTGTGCTTTTGTGGAATACCCGAAAACCTGAATCTGAGCGGCTTAGGCCTGGGAAGTCCACGCAACGCAGGGCCCGCTCCCTAGAGAGCAGCCTGGAGCCTGAGCAGTGTGGACGGGGAAAGCACACACACCTGCCCCGAGTGGGGGCAAGCCCAGTGTGGCCAGAAAACCGCGAGTGCTCCCCACACAGGCCAGTGACATTTGTCTGCAGCACCCCCCCTCCCCACAGCACGACTGAACAAGCGAACCTAAACAAGAGACCACCTCTGCCCGCCTGTGTCAGGGCGGAAATTAGACACTGAAGAGACCTGCAAACAGAAGCCAAATAAACAAAGGGAACCGCTTCAGAAGTGACAGGTGCAACAGATTAAAATCCCTGTAGTTAACACCGACTACACCAGAAGGGGCCTATAGATAGCGAGAAGTGTAAATTCAAACAAGGAGCTATCTGAAACTGAACCGAACCCACACTGCCCACAACAGCTCCAGAGAAATTCCTAGATATATTTTTTACTACTATTTTCTTTTTTTTAAATTTTAATTACAAAATTCCCCCCCCCCTTTTTTTTTACTTTTTCTTTTTTTTTTAAAGTCCTCTATTACTCCTCTATTACTCCTTAATTTTCATTTTTATAACCCACTATAACCTGGCCAAAAAAAAAAAAAAAAAAAGACCCTATTTTTAAAGCAAACTTCATATATATTTCTTAAATTTTTGTGTTTTTGTGGTTTTTTTAATATTGTATTTTTAAGAGTCTAACCTCTACTCTAGATTTTTAATCTTTTTAATATTTGTTTTTCAGTATTTTATATCAATTTTGGACATTTAAGAATCCAACCTTCAGTACCCATTTTTACTCAGGAGTGTGATTACTGGTTTGATTACTCTCTCCCCCTTTTGACTCTCCTTTTTCTCCCCCAGATCACCTCTATTTCCTCCCTCCCCCTTCTCTTCTCAATCCAATTCTGTGAATCTCTGTGGGTGTTCTGGGCTGTGGAGAACACTTAGGGAACAGAGTACAACCTAGATCTGTCTCTCCTCTCTTGAATCCCCCTTTTCTCCTCCTGCTCACCTCTATCTCCTTCCTCCCTCTCCTCTTCTTCATGTAACTCTGTGAAACTCTCTGGTGTCCCTCACTGTGGAGAATCCTTTCACAATTAACCTAGACATTTTATTATAAGTCTTGAGGCTACTGGAAGAATAAGACTGAAATCCAGAGGCAAGAGGCTTAAGCCCAAAACCTGAGAACACCAGAGAACTCCTGACTACAGGGAACATTAATTAATAAGAGATCATCCAAAAGCCTCCATACCTACACTGAAACCAACCACCACCCAAGAGCCAATAAGTTCCAGAGCAAGACATACCATGCAAATTCTCCAGCAACACAGGAACATAGCCCTGAGCATCAATATACAGGCTGCCCAAAGTCACACCAAACCCATAGACCCATCTCAAAACTCACTACTGGACACTCCATTGCACTCCAGAGAGAAGAAATCCAGCTCCACCCACCAGAACACAAGCTTCTCTAACCAGCAAACCTCGACAAGCCAAACACCCAGCCCCACCCACTGGGAGAAACCTCCACAATAAAAAGGAACCACAGACTACCAGAATACAAAAAGGCCACCCCAAACCCAACAATCGAAATAAGATGAAAAAGCAGAGAAATACCCTGCAGGTAAAGGAACATGAAAAATGCCCAGCAAGCCAAACAAAAGAGGAGGAAATAGGGAATCTACCTGAAAAAGAATTTAGAATAATGATAATAAAAATGATCCAAAATCTTGAAAACAAAATGGAGTTACAGATAAATAACCTGGAGACAAGGATTGAGAAGATGCAAGAAATATTTAACAAGGACCTAGAAGAAATAAAAAAGAGTCAATTAAAAATGAATAATGCAATAAATGAGATCAAAAACACTCTGGAGGGAACCAACAGTAGAATAATGGAGGCAGAAGATAGGATAAGTGAGGTAGAAGATAAAATGGTGGAAATAAATGAAGCAGAGAGGAAAAAAGAAAAAAGAATCAAAAGAAATGAGGACAACCTCAGGGACCTCTGGGACAATGTGAAATGCCCCAACATTCGAATCATAGGAGTCCCAGAAGAAGCAGACAAAAAGAAAGGCCATGAGAAGATACTCGAGGAGATAATAGCTGAAAACTTCCCCAAAATGTGGAAGGAATTAGGCACCCAAGTCCAAGAAACCCAGAGAGTCCCAAACAGGATAAACCCAAGGCGAAACACCCCAAGACACATATTAGTCAAATTAACAAAGATCAAACACAAAGAACAAATATTAAAAGCAGCAAGGGAGAAACAACAAATAACACACAAAGGGATTCCCATAAGGATAACAGCTGATCTATCAATAGAAACCCTTCAGGCCAGAAGGGAATGGCAGAACATACTTAAAGTTATGAAAGAGAATAACCTACAACCCAGATTACTGTACCCAGCAAGGATTTCATTCAGATATGAAGGAGAATTCAAAAGCTTTACAGACAAGCAAAAGCTGAGAGAATTCAGCACCACCAAACCAGCTCTTCAACAAATGCTAAAGGATCTTCTCTAGACAGGAAACACAGAAAGGTTGTATGAACACGAACCCAAAACAACAAAGCAAATGGCAACAGGACCATTCTTATCAATAATTACCTTAAATGTAAATGGGTTGAATGCCCCAACCAAAAGACAAAGACTGGCTGAATGGATACAAAAACAAGACCCCTATATATGCTGTCTACAAGAGACCCACCTCAAAACAAGGGACACAAACAGACTAAAAGTGAAGGGCTGGAAAAAAATATTTCACGCAGAGACCAAAAGGAAACAGGAGTCACAATACTTATATTAGATCAAATAGACTTCAAAATAAAGGCTGTGAAAAGAGACAAAGAAGGACACTACATAATGATCAAAGGATCAATCCAAGAAGAAGATATAACAATTATAAATATATATGCACCTCAACATAGGAGCACCACAATATGTAAGGCAAATGCTAACAAGAATGAAGGGGAAATTAACAATAACACAATAATAGTGGGAGACTTTAATACCCCACTCACACCTATGGATAGATCAACTAAACAGAAAATTAACAAGGAAACACAAACTTTAAATGACACAATGGTCCAGCTAGACCTAATTGATATCTATAGGACATTTCACCCCAAAACAATCAATTTCACCTTTTTCTCAAGTGCACACAGAACCTTCTCCAGAATAGATCACATCCTGGGCCATAAATCTAGCCTTGGTAAATTCAAAAAATTGAAATCATTCCAGTCATCTTTTCTGACCACAATGCAGTAAGATTAGATCTCAATTACAGGGGGGAAAAAACTATTAAAAATTCCAACATATGGAGGCTAAATAACACGCTTCTGAATAACCAACAAATCATAGAAGAAATCAAAAAAGAAATCAAAATATGCATAGAAATGAATGAAAATGAAAACACAACAAACCCAAAACCTATGGGACACTGTAAAAGTAGTGCTAAGGGGAAGGTTCATAGCATTACAGGCTTACCTCAAGAAATAAGAAAAAAGTCAAATAAATAACCTAACTCTACACCTAAAGCAACTAGAGAAGGAAGAAATGAAGAACCCCAGGGTTAGTAGAAGGAAAGAAATCTTAAAAATTAGGGCAGAAATAAATGCAAAAGAAACAAGAGAGACCATAGCAAAAATCAACAAAACTAAAAGTTGGTTTTTTGAAAAGGTAAATAAAACTGACAAGCCGTTAGCCAGACTCATCAAGAAACAAAGGGAGAAGAACAAAATCAACAAAATTAGAAATGAAATTGGAGAGATCACAACAGACAACTCTGAAATACAAAGGATCATAAGAGACTACTACCAGCAGCTCAATGCCAATAAAATAGACAACTTGGAAGAAATGGACAAATTCTTAGAAAAATATAACTTTCCAAAACTGAACCAGGAAGAAATAGAAGATCTTAAGCCAGACCCATCACAAGCACGGAAATCGAAACTGTAATCAGAAATCTTCCAGCAAACAAAAGCCCAGGACCAGATGGCTTCACAGCTGAATTCTACCAAAAATTCAGAGAAGAGCTAACACCTATCTTACTCAAACTCTTCCAGAAAATTGCAGAAGAAGGCAAACTTCCAAACTCATTCTATGAGGCCACCATCACCCTAATATCAAAACCAGACAAGGATGCCACAAAAAAAGAAAATCACAGGCCAATATCACTGATGAACATAGATGCAAAAATCTTTAACAAAATTCTAGCAAACAGAATCCAACAACATATTAAAAAATAATACATCATGACTAACTGGGCTTTATCCCAGGGATGAAAGTATTCTTTAATATCTGCAAATCAATCAATGTAATGCACCACATTAACAAATTGAATGATAAAAATCATATGATTATCTCAATAGATGAAGAAAAAGCCTTTGACAAAGTTCAACATCCATTTATGATAAAAAAAAAAAAAAACTCTCCAGAAAGCAGGCATAGAAGGAACATACCTCAACATAATAAAAGCTATATATGACAAACCCACAGCAAACATTATCCTCAGTGGTGAAAAATTGAAAGCATTTCCCTTAAAGTCAGGAACAAGACAAGGGTGTCCACTCTCACCACTACTATTCAACATAGTTTTGGAAGTGTTGGCCACAGCAATCAGAGCAGAAAAAGAAATAAAAGGAATCCAGATAGGAAAAGAAGAAGTAAAACTCTCACTGTTTGCAGACGACATGATCCTCTACATAGAAAACCCTAAAGACTCTACCAGAAAATTACTAGAGCTAATCAATGAATACAGTAATGTTGCAGGATATAAAATTAACACACAGAAATCCCTTGCATTCCTATACACTAACAATGAGAAAACAGAAAGAGAAATTAAGGAAACAACACCATCCACCATTGTAACAAAAAGAATAAAATATTTAGGAGTATATCTACCTAAAGAAACAAAAGACCTATATATAGAAAACTATAAAACACTGATGAAAGAAATCAAAGAGGACACAAATAGATGGAGAAATATACCGTGTTCATGGATTGGAAGACTCAATATTGTGAAAATGGCTATACTACCCAAAGCAATCTATAGATTCAATGCAATCCCTATCAAGCTACCAATGGTATTTTTCACAGAACTAGAACAAATAATTTCACAATTTGTATGGAAATACAAAAAAACCTCAAATAGCCAAAGCAATCTTGAGAAAGAAGAATGGAACTGGAGGAATCAACCTGCCTGACTTCAGGCTCTACTACAAAGCCACAGTCATCAAGACAGTATGGTACTGGCACAAAGACAGAAATACAGATCAATGGAACAGAATTGAAAGCCCAGAGATAAATCCACATACCTATGGACACCTTATTTTCGACAAAGGAAACAGGATATACAATGGAAAAAAGACAACCTCTTTAACAAGTGGTGCTGGGCAAACTGGTCAACCACTTGTAAAAGAATGAAACTAGATCACCTTCTAATACCATACACAAAAATAAACTCAAAATGGACTAAAGATCTAAATGTAAGAACAGAAACTATAAAACTCCTAGAGGAGAACATAGGCAAAACACTCTCCAACATAAATCACAAAAGGATTCTCTATGATCCACCTCCCCAGAAGCAAAAATAAACAAATGGGACCTAATGAAACTTAAAAGATTTTGCTCAACAAAGGAAACTATAAGCAAGGTGAAAATAGAGCCCTCAGATTGGGAGAAAATAATAGCAAATGAAGCAACAGACAAAGAATTAATCTCAAAAATATACAAGCAGCTCATGCAGCTCAATTCCAGAAAAATAAATGACCCAATCAAAAAATGGGCCAAAGAACTAAACAGACATTTCTCCAAAGAAGACATACAGATGGCTAACAAACACATGAAAAGATGCTCAACATCACTCGTTATCAGAAATGCAAATCAAAACCTCAACAAGGTACCATTACATGCCAGTCAGGATGGCTGCTATCCAAAAGTCTACAAGCCATAAATGCTGGGGAGGGAGTGGAGAAAAGGGAACCCTCTTACACTGTTGGTGGGAATGCAAACTAGTACAGCCACTATGGAGAACAGTGTGGAGATTGCTTAAAAGAAAAATGGAAATAGAACTGCCATATGACCCAGCAATACCACTCTTGGGCATACACACCGAGGAAACTAGATCTGAAAGAGACACATGCACCCCAATGTTCATTGCAGCACTGTTTATAATAGCCAGGACATGGAAGCAACCTAGATGCCCATCAGCAGACAAATGGATAAGGAAGCCATGGTACATATACACAATGGAATATTACTCAGCTTTTAAAAAGAATTAATTTCAATCAGTTCTAATGAGATGGATGAAACTGGAGCCCATTATACAGAGTGAAGTAAGCCGGGAAGATAAAGACCAATACAGTATATTAATGCATATATATGGAATTTTAAAAGATGGTAATGATAACCCTATATGCAAAACAGAGAAAAAGAGACACAGATGTACAGAACAGACTTTGGGACTCTGTGGGAGAAGGCGAGGGTGGGATGTTCTGAGAGAATAGCATTGAAACAAGTATACTATCAAGGGTGAAACAGACCACCAGCCCAGGTTGGATGCATGAGACAAGTGCTCAGGGCTGGTGCATTGGGAAGACCCAGAGGGATGGGATGGGGAGGGAGGTGGGAGGGGGGATCAGGATGAGGAACACATTTAAATCCATGGCTGATTCATGTCAATGTATGGCAAAAACCACTACAGTATTGTAAAGTAATTAACTTCCAACTAATAAAAATAAATGAAAAAAAAGAGAAAGAACATTCTCTAACATCACATACAAAAATAAATTCAAAATGGATTAAAAACCTAAATGTAAGACTGGATACTATAAAACTCCTAGAGGAAAACATAGGCAGAACATTCTTTGACATAAATCACAGCAATATTCTTTTGCATCCATCTCTTGAAGTTGAAAAAAATGAACAAATGAGATCTAATTAAAAGTGTTTGCACACCAAAGAAAACCATGGACAAAATGAAAAGACAACCTACTTAATGGGGAGAAATATTGCAAAATTATACAACTGATAAGAGATTAAAATCCAACATATGTAGATAGTTCATACAACTCAACATCAAAACAAACAAACAATTTAAACATGAGTCAAAGAGCTAACAGACATTATTCTGAAGAGGGAATTCAAATGGCCAACGGACACATGAAAGGATACTCAATGATGCTCAACATCTCTAATCATCAGGGGAATGCAAATCTAAGCCACAATGAAATATCACCTCGCACTTGTCAGAATGGCTATCATCAAAAATAACACAAATAAAAGATGCTGGAGAGGATCTGGAGAAAAGGGAACCAACCCTCATACATTGTTGGTAGGAACATAAATCAGTATAGTCACTGTGGAAAACAGTATGGAGGTTTCTCATAATTCTAAAAATAAACTACCATATGACCCAACAATTCCACTCCTGGATATATTAAAAACAAACAAACAAAAAAAAAACACCCAAAACACTAATTTGAAAAGATACATGCATCCCAATGTTCATAGCAGCATTATTTACAATAGCCAAGACATGGAAGCAACCTAAGCATCCATCAACAGATGAACGGATAAAGAAGAGGTCCAACTCTTTGCAACCCCATGGACTATGATGGTGATCAGTCGCTCAGTTGTGTCCAAATCTTTGTGACCCTATGGACTGTAGCCCGCCAGGCTCCTCTGTCCATGGATTCTCCAGGCAAGAATACTGGAGTGGGTTGCCATTTCTTCCTCCAGGGGATCTTCCCAACTCAGAGATCAAACCCAGGTCTCCTGCATTGCAGGGGGATTCTTTACCTCTGAGCCACAAAGGAAGCCCAAAGGAGAGGTGGTATATATAAAAACAATGGAATACTACTCAGACATAAAAAAAAAAGAATAAAAATCTGTTACTTGCAGCAACATGGATAGACTTGGAGGGCATCATGCTAAGTGAAATAAGTTAGAGAGGGACAAATGCTGTATCAGTTCAGTTCAGTTCAGTCATGTTCGACTCTTTGCAACCCCATGAACTGCAGCACACCAGGCCTCCCTGTCCATCACCAACTCCCGGAGTTCACTCAAACTCATGCCCATCGAGTCGGTGATGCCATCCAGCCATCTCATCCTCTGTCATCCCCTTCTCCTCCTGCCCCCAATCCCTCCCAGCATCAGGGTCTTTTCCAATGAGTCAGCTCTTCACATGAGGTGGCCAAAGTATTGGAGTTTCAGCTTCAGCATCAGTCCTTCCAATGAACACCTAGGACTGATCCCCTTTAGGATGGATTGGTTGGATCTCCTTGCAGTCCAAGGGACTCTCAAGAGTCTTCTCCAACACCACAGTTCAGAAGCATCAATTCTTTGGCACTAAGCTTTCTTCCCAGTCCAACTGGGTCATCCATACATGACCACGGGAAAAACCATAGCCTTGACCGGAATGACTGTTGTTGGCAAAGCAATGTCATTGCTTTTTAATATGCTGTCTAGATTGGTCATAACTTTCCTTCTAAGGAGTAAGCGTCTTTTAATTTCATGGCTGTAATCACCATCTGCAGTGATTTTGGAGCCCAAAAAAATAAATTCTGACACTGTTTCCACTATTTCCCCATCTATTTCCCATGAAGTGATGGGACCAGATGCCATGATCTTAGTTTCGGAATGTTGAGCTTTAAGCCAACTTTTTCACTATATAATATCACTTAAATGTGGAATCTAAAAAATACAACACTGGGGAATATAAAAATAGAAGCAGACACAGATATAGAGAACAAACTATTGGTTAACAGTGGCAGGGGACAATTCAGGGATGGGGGAATTAGAGGTTCAAACTATTGCATTTTCTAAGTGACTTTGGTTCACTAGGGAAATAAATAAGACTTAATAAGGGTAAAACAGAATATGGAGGTGATGTCTCTTCAAATTATCCTGCTATAAGCTGTCCTAAATCCATATCACCTGCCGTAATGCCACTTGACTCCACTGTAATTTTATACTCATTCTTTTGTCTGATTAATACTAGTTACATCTCCATTATGAGACTGCGTGTATCACATTCACTGCTGAATCTCCAAGATCTGGCATAGTACCTGGAATATCATCAGTGCTCAATATATATTTGAGGAATGAATAAATGGATCAATGAATGAAACAAATATACAGAGACAAAAATGGGAGGGAACTGAGGGTAGAAGAGAGGCTTTAGGTGTTGAATTTTTTTTAAGCCATCTTTAAACTGACTTAAGAAGACCCTAGAATAGTTTTACTATGATTGTAAAAAAATATCATTTATATCCTATCAGTTCATGAGTTCCTTTATAGAAATACCTGGACAATTTCATAGTTTTAGCTTCCAATTTTTAACTTGATTTTCATCAACAAACAACTTGAAAATGTACCATAAAGCCAGTGTGCCACATTCTACTGCTGCACTAATCATATAAGGAACAGAAGCAGGGGAATGTGCCCTTTATGTGGATTTTCAACAGAGAGTGAAATATTGCTTTGAGCCTTCCAAATCTCTCTGTAATACACTGCTGACAGATTGGAAAGTTAATTCATAACCTTGCAAACTTTCTGTTCCCAAAAATCACAGAAAGAAGGGACTCATTTTTAAAAACATGTCTGAAATATCCAGATAGCTTTATATACTTGTAAATGGTTCAATCCCAGCTATTCCTTGTTATCAAGTATCTCTTTATATATGCAATTAAAATAATCCATCACTATTCTGACATAAACAGCAGTCTAATACAGCCTTTTCTTTCAAAGAAATAACATTTAATTTGTCAATCAGCAATATCTTAAGGTATCTTAAAATTTGCTGAGCAGAAAATACAATGAGCTGAACATCACCTATATCTATAAACTTTCAATTAAGAGCTACTCAGAGCTAAATCATTAAAAGGATGACATAGCTTGTACTGCATTCGTTTAAGATTTTCATGTTGATCTAAGCTTACAGTAACTTTCATAAAGTAGAATAAAGAAATAAGCACATTCTTTTAGGAAAATATGACACAATTATAAATGTATAGTAACTGATACAAATGATTTCTTTCTTTTAGGAAACAGACTACTTCAAGTAAAAACATCTTAATAGAGAAAATGTAAGATAATTCTCAAATATTACTAAATGACACAGAAAACAAACAATTTGCTACCTGGGGCCAGGTTCTTTCCCTGTCATTGTGATTAAAATGCCTATTATTCAGTTCAGTTCAGTTCAGTCACTCAGTTGTGTCCAACTCCTGCGACCCCATGAATCACAGCATGCAAGGCCTCCCTGTCTGTAACCAACTCCTGGAGTTCACCCAAACTCATGCCCATCGAGTCGATGATGCCATCCAGCCATCTCATCTTCTGTCGTCCCCTTCTCCTCCTGCCCCCAATCCCTCCCAGCATCAGAGTCTTTCCCAATGAGTCAACTCTTCGCATGAGGTGGCCAAAGTACTGGAGTTTCAGCTTCAGCACTAGTCCTTCCAATGAACACCCAGGACTGATCTCCTTGCAGACTCTCAAGAGTCTTCTCCAACACCACAGTTCAAAAGTATCAATTTTTCGGCCCTCAGCTTTCTTCATAGTCCAACTCTCACATCCATACATGACCACTGGAAAAACCATAGCCTTGACCAGATGGACCTTTGTTGGTAAAGTAATGTCTCTGCTTTTTAATATGCTATCTAGGTTGGTCATAACTTTCCTTCCAAGGAGTAAGCATCTTTTAATTTCATGGCTGCAGTCACCATCTGCAGTGATTTTGGAGCCCAAAAAAATAAAGTCTGACACTGTTTCCACAGTCTCCCCATCTATTTCCCATGAGGTGATGGGACCAGATGCCATGATCTTAGTTTTCTGAATGTTGAGCTTTAAGCCAACTTTTTCACTCTCCTCTTTCACTTTCATCAAGAGGCTCTTTAGTTCCTCTTCACTTTCTGCCATAAGGGTGGTGTCATCTGCATATCTGAGGTTATTGATATTTCTTCCAGAAATCTTGATTCCAGCTTGTGCTTCTTCCAGCCCAACATTTCTCATGATGTACTCTGCATATAAGTTAAATAAGCAGGGTAACAATATACAGCCTTGACGTACTCCTTTTCCTATTTGGAACCAGTCTGTTGTTCCATGTCCAGTTCTAACTGTTGCTTCCTGACCTGCATACAGGTTTCTCAAGAGGCAGGTCAGGTGGTCTGGTATTCCCATCTCTTTCAGAATTTCCCACAGTTTATTGTGATCCACACAGTTGAAGGCTTTGGCGTAGTCAATAAAGCAGAAATAGATGTTTTTCTGGAACTCTCTTGCTTTTTCGATGATCCGGCAAATGTTGGCAATTTGATCTCTGGTTCCTCTACCTTTTCTAAAACCAGCTTGAACATCTGGAATTTCATGGTTCACATATTTTTGAAGCCTGGCTTAGAAATTTTGAACATTACTTTACTAGCATGTAAGATGAGTGCAATTGTGCAGTAGTTTGAGCATTCTTTGGCATTGCCTTTCTTTGGGATTGGAATGAAAACTGACCTTTTCCAATTCCATAGCCACTGCTGAGTTGTCCAAGTTTGCTGGCATATTAGGTGCATATTCAGAAGATTTAACATATTAAAAAGCAGAGATTACTTTGCCAACAAAAGTCCATCTAGTCAATGTTAGGTTTTTCCAGTAGTCATGTATGGATGTGAGAGTTGGACTATAAAGAAAGCTGAGCACCTAAGAATTGATGCTTTTGAACTGTGGTGTTGGAGAAGACTCTTGAGAGTCCCTTGGACTGCAAGGAGATCCAACCAGTCCATCCTAAAGGAAATCAGTCCTGAATATTCATTGGAAGGACTGATGTTGAAGCTGAAACTCCAATACTTTGGTCACCTGATGCGAAGAGCTGACTTATTTGAAAAGACCCTGATGCTGGGAAAGATTGAAGGCAGGAGAAGGGGACGACAGAGGATGAGCATGGTTGGATGGCATCACCAACTTAATGGACATGAGTTTGAGCAAGCTCTGGGAGTTGGTGATGGACAGGGAGCCTGGCATGCTGCAGTCCATGGGGTTGCAAAGAGTTGGACACGATTGAGTGACTGAACTGAACTGGAATCTTCTGAAATTCAAATGTAGTGTGATTCGACTAATAAAGTAAATCACCGTTAGTGTTATATTATGTTAAGATAATGATGACATAGGTGGCTTCTGATGAGAAAATGATCCGAAGTATTATCCACAGAAAGCTGTTGTTTAGTCGACTTTTTGTGACCCCATGGACTGCAGCATGCCAGACTTCCCTGTCCTTCACTGTCTCTTGGAGTTTGCTCAAACTCATGTCCATTGAGTTGGTGATTCTATCTAACCATTTCATCCTCTGCCACCCTCTTCTTCTTTTGCCTTCAATCTTTCCCAGCATCAGGGTCTTTTCTAATGACTCAGCTCTTTGCATTAGGTAGCCAAAATATTGGAGATTCAGCTTCCACATGAGCTCTTCCAATGGATATCCACAGTTGATTTCCTTTAGTGTTGACTGGTTCGATATCTTTGCTGTCCAAGAAACTCTCAAGTGGCTTCTCCAACATCAAAGTTCAAAAGCATCAGTTCTTCAAGGCTCAACTTTCTTTATGGTCCAACTTTCACATCTGTACATGACTACTGGAAAAACCCTATCTTTCACTAGATGGACCTTTGTGTGCAAAGTTAATGTTTCTGCTTTTTAATATGCTGTCTAGGTCTGTCATGGCTTTTCGTCCAGGGATCAAGCATCTTTTAATTTCATGGCTGCAGTTATCATCTGCAGTGATTTTGGAGCCTAAGAAAATAAAATCTGTCACTGCTTCCACTTTTCCCTTCTATTTGCCATGAAGTGATGGGACTGGATACCATGATCTTAGTTTTTTGAATGTTGAGTTTCAAGCCAGTTTTTTTCACTCTTCTCTTTCACTTTCATCAAGGGGCTCTTTAGTTCCTCTTCACATTCTACCATTAGAGTGATGTCATCTGCATGTTTGAGGTTATTGATATTTCTCCTGGTAATCTTGATTCCAGCTTGTGATTCATTCAGCACTGAATTTTGTAGGATGTACTCTGCACAGAAATTAAATAAGCGGGTTGACAATATACAACCTTGACATACACCTTTCCCAATGTTGAACCATTCCATTGTTCTATGTCCAATTCTAAATTCTGCTTTTTGACCTGCATATACATTTCTCAGGAGGCAGGTAAGGTGTCCTGATATTCCCATCTCTAAGAATTTTCCACAGTTCGTTGTGATCCACACTGCCAAAGGTTTTGGTGTACTCAATAAAGCAGATGTGGATGTTTTTCTGGAATTCCCTTGCTTTTTCTATGATTGAATGAATGTTGACAATATGATCTCTAATTCCTCTGTCTTTTCTAAATCCAACTTGTACATTTGGAATTTCTCAGTTCAAATACTGTTGAAACCTAGCTTGAAGCGTTTTGAGCATTACCTTACCAGCATACAAAATGAGTGCAATTGTGTGGTAGTTTGAACATTCTTTGGCCTTGTCTTTCTTTGGGATTGGAATGAGAAGTGACCTTTTCCAGTCCTGTGGCCACTGCTGAGTTTTCCAACTTTGCTGGCATAGTCAGGACAGCACTTTAACAGCATCATCTTTTAGGATTTGAAATAGCTCAGCTGGAATTCCATCACCTCCACTAGCTTTGTTCATAGCAATGCTTCCTAAGGCCCAAATGACTTCACACTCAGGATGTCTCGCTCTAGGTGAGTGATCACACCATCATGGTCAGCTGGGTCATTAAGTCCTTTTTTTTATATAATTCTGTGTATTCTTGCTACCTCTTCTTGTCTCTTCTGCTTCTGTTAAGTCCTTGCCATTTCTTTTCTTTATTGTGCACATCTTTCCCTGAAATGTTCCTTCAGTATCACCATTTTTTTTAATGAGATCTCTAGTCTTTCCCATTCTGTTGTTTTCTGTTTCTTTGCATTGTTCACTTAAGAAAGCTTTCTTATCCTTGGTATTCTCTGGAATTCAGTTGGGTGTATCTTTCCCTTTCTCCTCTGCCTTTCACTTATCTTCTTTTCTATGCTATTTTTAAGGCCTCCTCAGACAACCATTAGCCTTCTTGCATTTCTTTTTCTTTAGGATGGTTTTGGTCACTGTCTTCTGTACAATGTTATGAACCCCATCCATAGTTCTTCAGGCACTTTATAAGATCTAATCTCTTGAATCTATTTGCACTTACACAGTATAATCATAAAGGATTCGATTTAGGTCATACTTGAATGGGCTAGTGGTTTTCCCTGCTTTCTTCAATTTAAGTCTGAGTTTTGCAATAAGGACCTCATGATCTAGCCACTGTCAGTTCAACGTCTTGATTTTTCTGACTGTATAGAGTTTCTCCATCTTTGGTTACAAAGAATATAATCAATCTGATTTTGATGTTGTCCATCTGGTGATGTCCATGTGTAGAGTCATCTTTTATTGTGGTTGAAAAAGGGTGTTTGCTATGTATGACCAGTGTATTCTCTTGGCAAAACACTGTTAGCCTTTGCCCTGCTTCATTTTGTACTCCAAGACCAAACTTGCCTGTTACTCCAGATATCTCTTGACTTTCCTACTTTTGCATTTCAATCCCCTATGATGAAAAGGACATCTGTGTGTGTGTGTGTGTGTGTGTGTGTGTGTGTGTGTGTGTGTTAGCTCTAGAAGGTCTTGTAGGTCTTCATAGATTTGTTAAACTTCATCTTCTTCAGCATCAGTGGTTGGGGCATAGGGTTGGATACTGTGATATTGAATGGTTTGCCTTGGAAACAAACAGAGATCATTCTGTCGTTTCTGAGATTGTACCTAAGTATGGCGTATCAGGCTTTTTTGTTGATTATGAGGGCTACTCCATTCCTTCTAAGGGATTCTTGCCCACAGTAGTAGATATAATGGTCATGTGAATTAAATTCACCCATTCCCATTCATTTTAGTTCACTGATTCCTAAAATGTCAGTGTTCACTCTTGTCATCTCCTGCTTGACCATGTCCAATTTACCTTGATTCATGGACTTAGCATTCCAAGTTCCTATGCAGTATTGTTCTTTACAGCATCAGACTTTACTTTCACCCCCAGGCACATCAAAACTGTGTCGTTTCCGCTTTGGTCCATTCTCTTCATTCTTTCTGGAACTATTTCTCCGTTCTTCCCCAGTAGGTGGATACCTAGGCACCTGGTGGGCTCATCTTCCCATGTCATCTTTTTGCCTTCTCATGCTGTTCATGGGGTTCTCGAGGCAAGAATATTGGAGTGGTTTGCCATTCCCTTCTCCAGTGGACCATGTTCTGTCAGAATTCTCCACTAATACCCAGACCACATTTTGTCAGAACTCTCCACCATGACCTGCCCATCTTAGGTGGCCCTGCATGGCATGGCTCATAGTTTCATTGAGTTACACAAGGCTGTGATCCATGAGATCATTTTGGTTAGCTTTCTGTGATTGTGGCTTTTATTCTGGAGGCTATGAGATTATAGTAAGTCAGTAAAAAGAAGGAAGAAGATTATAGATCTAGGACCAATGTGATAGCAGACAGGTGGTCAATGGAAAGATGACCCAAATAGTATATGCCTATTGAGAGAGTCAATTCCTAGGCAGGTTGATAAGAAGTCCGGGGGTCCCCGAGGAGAGAGGGGTCTGGAGTTCTCAAGGAGGAGGAAAGGACACAATTTTGTCTACATTCCTTAGTCTTAATCAACTACACAACTCAGTTTAAACTTTGTACTAAGGATTATACAGCAACAGTTTCTTGAGGAAAGTTTCTCCTTCCTGAAAACCTTCTGACTAATCCTGATATCTTAGAATGTATATTATGGGAGTGGGTCTGGTAGGATCTTTCTATTGTTAAATTCTAATCTTGCTATCCTAAAATGTAAATTGTGGGAGTGGGTCTGGTAAAATTTTCACAAAGTTGAGACATTCTTTTGATTCACTGTAATAACTAATTAAAAGGTATATAACTCCATTGCTAACACTAGCAAGGGGGTACTCTTTCTGCCCCCTTCTGATGTCTATGTCAGAAGCTTTCTCTATCCCTTTTATACTTTAATAAAACTCTATTACACAAAAGCTCTGAGTGATCAAGCCTTGTCTCTGGCCCCGGATTGAATTCTTCTCCTCCAGAGGCCAAGAATCCCAGCATCTTTCATGGTTCAGCAACAACCTTTCATGGACTATTCTTTCCTGGAGGTGGAGTTTATTCCCCAGTCCCTATTGAGTGTGAGTTGGAGTCGGTGACAATCTTCCAAACAATAGAGTATAAAAAAGGGAAAATAGGCCTGGCGTGCTGTGATTCATGGGGTCGCAAAGAGTTGGACACAACTGAGTGACTGAACTGGACTGAACTGAACGTTACAATGGAGAAACCTAGCAAAGATTACTGTCTTACTCAGTTTGGGTTGCTATAACAAGAACCATAGTAACAAAATAAATATGACAGAAATCTATTTCTCACAGTTCTGGAGGTTAGGAGTCCAAGAATAAAGTGCAAATGTGGTTGGGTTCTGGTGAGAGCCCTCTTCTGTGTTTCAATATATGAATTTTGTGGAGGGACAAACCTTCAGTCCATTGCAACTATCTTGAGCAAGTGATCAAGGATAACATCACCAGTGATGAGTCATATTGATACCATGTACTCCCTGATATGATGTGATGGAAAGGACATTTTAACTTTCTGGTATTCTTCTGAAAACCACTAACTTCTGTATAATAATAAGAAGATAATTAGACAAATTCCAATAGAGGGACATTCTAAAAATACTTGACCAGTCCTTTTTAAAAACTGTCAATATCAAGAAAAAATAGGAAAGACTGAGAATCTATCACAGCCAAGAGCAGCCTAAGGAAATATGATGACTAAAAGAAATATGCTATCCTTGATTAAATCCTGGAACAGAAAAAAAGAAAAAGGACATTAGTGGAAAAACTGGTGAAATACAAATGACATCTGGAAGTTTAGTTAGTAATAATGTTGGTTTCTTAGTTTTTACAAATGCACCACAATAATGTAACATGAGGGGTGCATGGTATAAGGAAATTGTATTGATTTTTGTATTATTTTCTGTAAATCTAAAATTATTCCAAAATAAATACTTTATTTTTTAAAATAATGCAAAATAATAATAATGCAAAAAAGTCTCTTTGAATAATTCACTATTATTAAAATAAAGTATAAGGAGTATATATATATATATATATCCAAATACAGTAACATTCTAAAGTATCTAGAGGTTAGGGTATCAAAATAAGAATTTGTGGGGGAAGGGGACACAACTCAGCCCATAACATAATGTAACAGACCTGAGTTAAAACCCTTCATATTAATATATAAAACCACATGCAACATTTCTTGGCATGAATTGATTTTTATATATTTGTGAATTTTTGTGGTAGTGGTGGTTATAAATATTTTCTCAGAAAACTCTGAGGTTGCACAGAGTCTCCTATTATTCTGACAAGGGGAGAGCAGTAATAATTGAGATGGGATTTCATACCAATCCAGAAGCACATGGCCTCAATGTCAGCAGTGAGTTGATTTGAGAGGAATAAGAAAGGTAATTTTTCTTGCATACTTAAATGTTTGGACTGAGATTTACACTTGCTGTATCAGTTTATGTCAAAATTGAAGAGAACTCTTCCTTGAAAGATTCAACAGCTAATCTATAGGTACAGTATACAACAAACCATACAGACTATTCCCTATTATGTGAAAACTGAGCTTATAGTGGGTCAGCATGTGCAGTGAAAGAAATGGCATCACCAACATGCCTGGTGACTGCTGCTTTCTAGGAGATATTCACAATTAGAGATTTATGTTGAATACTGTCTGGATTCTCAGGGCTCAGGCACAAGAGGAAGATAAGGTAAGATCCATATAATCTATTCAGTGCCAAGACAAAAAAAAAAAAAGTTAGTAAAATAAGGCACCAAATCTACAAAATAATGTTTAAATAAGTTACAGAATAATGATTAAAATGCCAAGATGAGTTTTCCTTTTTACCTCTCCTATAAAGTAATTGAAAAACAAAAGAAACATGGGCAAGATTACACACAGCTCTCTTCTAGGTACCCGGCAAAAGGGAAAGGCTTCACCAAAGGCTGCCAGTCTTTCCCCCATCCGTGAATAAAGCACATCGCTGCCATCAATTCAACACCAGCTGCCCCAAATAGATCCATATGTTATCTATTGTTTCTCTCTTGCCCTCTCTATTTTGTGTTTGTTTGTTTTTTTTTTTTTTTTTTTTTTTGTAGAGAAAACAATGTCTGTGTCAGGAGGACAGTTGTGATAACAGTCTAGGCTCCTGTATTAGTCAGGGCTTGCCATAGGAACAGAACCACTGGGAGTGAAGTGAAAGTTGATCAGTCGTGTCTGTCTTTTGTGACCCCATTTACTATATACAGTACATGAAATTCTCCAGGCCAGAATACTGGAGTGGGTAGCCTTTCCATTTTCCGGGGGATCTTCCCTGGGAGATACATCTATATATTTAATGTGTGTGTGTGTGCGCGCGCATTCGCATCTGACTCTTTGTGACCCCATGGACTGTAGCCTGCCAAGTTCCTCTGTCCATGGGATTTCTCAAGCAAGAATACTGGAGTGGGTTACCATTTCCTACTCCAGGGGATCTTCCCCACCCAGGGATCGAACCTGCATCTCCTGAATCTCCTGCATTGGCAGGTGGATTCTTTACCTTTGAACCATCAGGGAAGGCCATTAGATGATGGTAGGAAGATAGTATTGTTGGATGATAGTGGATCTAACATGACTGCACTTCTTATCACTAACTTTGAAGCATATCTTTTCCTCATAATTCCCTATGTGATTTCTAATTTCTTGGCATATCAAATAGTATTGCAGAGAAATTAGAGCTACCTCTTCTAAGAAATTGCTTGTAGTAACTATTCCTTCATCTAACTCTTACAACCACCATATGCAGTAGGTACTATCACTATATTCAAGTTACAGATGAAAAAACTGAAATGTCCTGAGCTTCCAGAGGATTTAAGGGACTTCCCCCTGTTCACACAGATGGGAAGTAGAAGAGACTGCGATTTGCACCCAGCAGTCTGGCTCCAAACCCTCTGCTTATAGCACTCAAGCTGCCTCCTTTTCCCAGGGGCATCATCTCTCTCATTGGGACTTTTTTAAAAACTTCTTGCAAACCATGCAAATAAAGTTGTTGCACATATTGATAAAGAGAATAAAGATGAATTTATGTATTAAGACTTTACTTCTAATTAATTTTAAGCAGTTAATATTTTTCCTATGAGGATTAAGATGCACATGGAGGCTTTAGATTTACATAAAATAATACACACAGGAAACTAATATCTAGAGAGGGAAGATCATTACTCAAGGTCACATAAGGTGTTAGTGGCAAAGGAGTAGAGTCTAGCCTCCTGTCTAGGGTTGCTCTTTCTACAGCTACTTGACAGGACACAGAACTTGTTCTGAAACTCGCAAACATCATGAAGTACACTACCTTTAGGACAAGTCAGGATATGGCTGCTTAATCATCCCTTTCATGACACAGTATTCTGATATCAAGACTCAATCCTTGTCTAAAAACAAAATGCATGCTTCTAAGTAGCATCAAGCCCAGAAACAAACAAACAAAAAGTTAATTCACAAAAGTTAAACATCTGTTTGTATTTGGCTACCTACCAGCAAGTGAACACTCATTTATTTCAGATGAGCTTTTGTGTTTTTCTTGAAAATGGTAAACCTTTGGAAAATGTGAACATTTGTTCCTTTCATTATTGTGGTGAAAACAAAGGTTTGGAGGGGACATAAGGGAAATGCAAACATTTTTGCAAACATCTCCCACAGGCCAGCTGGTAGAGTTATTGGCAAAAACAACAGGCAGAGCTAAGTAAATTTGGATTTTTTTTAAGTGATGTGTGTGTGTGTTTCTAGGAATATGTTTATAATAGAAATTTGCCTAATCAAATGTTTGTGAGAGCTGTCACCTATCATCATGACTCTAGCTGTGACACATTGCTGATGAGGTCAACTATTACTTATTATTGATCTAATGTAATCATCTTAGTAAGAATAGTTAACATGGCCTGATGCTTATCACAATGTAAACCAATCTCCCCTTGCTGGTTTATATAATACACTGGCTTCTAGCTACTGAATGTACAAGTGAGTGAGTCTTACTGTCCTGGAGAGTTATAAACAAAGCAAACAAAGATTTTCAATTAAGAGGACCTCGATGATCACTCTGTCTGAAATACAAAGAATTTTAGGTCACCTAGTTCTCTTCATGTTAACTAAACATAACCGGATGTACATGGCGCAACGTGAGATGAGAGTCTGGTGCTTTACTTTTGGAAATAGTCTTAGATTGGCAAAGAGAATACATCAGAATTTAAAATGCTTTATTTTCTTTATTTTTGAAATGCTGTAAAATGATTTATTCTCTGCAAACTGCATTCTCAGACTCACAGATTCTGGTGTTAGGTGTCTTTTCCAAAATACAATAAAATGATTTTATTGTTTGATACCTTATGATAGCACAAAATTCTCTATGAGATGGCTGAAAAGGGAGCACTATCTGTCTGGTATAGAGCAGTTTTCCATAAATTAAAATTTCTATTGAATTAGTCACATGTGGCAACTCTGAACTGCAATAGCCCGAACACAAGCATGGAAACCAAATTGTGCCTTAGAATACAAGACTGCTATTATTTGAAAACATAGTTTTTCAAAACGGATCTTTCTAATTTTGACTTACTACCACATCTGTGGATGCATGCTACCATGTCATGTTCTAAGATTACTATTTCCCAATACTCAATAAGAATAAATGTAAATAGGAACCTTATAAAATCAAACATGTCTTTCTTTCTCTTCCTTCTTACTATTCTCTGTCATTAGAATCAATTTCACTCCAATATGCTTCAAAATAATTTCTGTTCTTTTCATTTTACTCACAAATATTCCCATTTAGATCCATGGGGAAATAAACATATAAAGCAGACATGTACAATGGTTTAGATAATTATTTCAAATTACTCCAACTTTATAACAAATAGTTGCATTATACTTACTTAGAACTTAACATTCAAAAAGGTTTTATAATAGATAATTTAAAGAAAAAAGAGTAGAAATTTCCGAACAGCCTAATAGATGAAAATTATTTTATACAGCATCAGAGATTTTTTTATTATCATCCTTACTGTGATTCTATGAAACATAATCCCAGTCTGTATTTTAATGGCAGAACACAAGAAAGCTATAAATAACTATAAATATCTATATATACACTCACACAAATCAGCATATACATACTCCCTTACACAGAAAGCAGAAGGCTATTGGCAGAAAAATATTATAGACTTTGCCATTTACTAGATATATTATCTCAAAGGAATTTACCATTCTGAGTATAAGTTTCTACTCTGTAAAATACTGAGGAAAATGGTTTTCATGGTGTTGTTAAGATACTCAAAGAAAATAATGTGACTATTCATTGTATAAACTACAAAGTGCCTTGCACATGTAAGATTTTTGTTTTTCTTCTTTTCTATTCCAAAAGTCTGGATATTTAGAGCCAAGTCAAAAATATTTCTAGAATGAATCTATGCATTCATAGGACATACTTTTACTCTCTATATAACTCTGAAGGAATTTTCCACATCATGTTGTGGACTCCTCATCCTATTTTGGCTAATAACTTTTACATACTGTATAACAGATGTGAGTTAAAAGAGTCACAGCCCTGGAAATCCAGTTGAGAATAAGAGAAAGAAAAAAAAAAGATTATACATTTTTAGAAATGAAAAAGTGGGTATAATTACAGAGTTAGAGATTTAAGGAAGTAAAAAAAGATTTCATACCTCTATACTAATACATTTAAAAATTCCAATCAAACGGACAATTTTCTAAGAAAATAAGTGACTAGTTAAGAAGAGCTAGAAAATTCAAGTAAACTAATAATCATGAAGTAAATCAGAAAATAAATATTAAAGAAATATTTTAGTTTTTCTTGGTTCCTTTCTGTCTTTCACAACTCACACTCACTCAGTAAGGAAATCCTATAGTCTCTACCTTCAAAGGATATCCAGTTTATGATCAGTACTTTCAACCTTCACCTGTGCCACCCAGATCTAAGCCATTATCTTCTCTAGTCTGGACTTCTACATAACAGCCTCCTGATTGTTCTCCCTGCTGCACTCTTTCTTCCCTTTAGTCTATTCTCAACACAGCAGTCAAAGAGATCGTTTCAAAATAAGTGTCAGTCAAAATGGACTAACAAGAATCAGATTGATCCTCTTATTTTAAGCAATAGGAAAAGAGAAAAAAAAGAAGAAACAATTTTCAGGCACTGGACAACAGACAATCAGGCATGTGATTCCCGACATGAGGACAACAAGGTAGCACTATTATTTCACCAATTTATTTCCTAGAAGCAGATTCTAGGCCACATCTCAAGGAGTGGGACCCCAAACAGGGACTGCAGTCTTGCTGATCTAAGAAGATATAAATTAAGAACATGGGAAGATCAATGGGGTGACAATTTTGGAGACATATCACTGGAGAATAGGGAACTGCATAAAGAGAGTGAAAGAATTCTGGAGATAGGCCAAGAAGAACCTTTATGTCTTGGCTGAATATTGATCTATGCACTGTCACTGTTTAGTTGCTAAGTTGTGTCCAACTCTTTTGCAACCCCATGGACTGTAGGTCACCAGGCTCCTCTGTCCATGGGATTTCCCAGGCAAGAATACTTCAGTCGTTTGCCGTTTCCTTCTCCAGAGGATCTTCCTGACCACAGATCGAACCCGTGTCTACTGCATTGCAGACAGATTCTTTATGATCTGAGTCACCAGGTAAGTTATATGTATGCATACATGAGAGAAAATTACCTGAGGTCTTGAACAGAACAAGCAAAGAGGAGTAAAGAGACCATTTACTAAAGTTCACACACAATGAGGAATAGTTCATCCTTCCACAAATATATGGGTCATAGGGTTGAATTCTCAGAATGGCATCACCTTAGTAGTGAAGCTAGATTAGCTCTAGATTAAAAGTTGCTATGAATAACACTTAACAAAGTTGAAAGCAAGACTTGAAATAATCTGATTATAAAACTGCAATCCAAAATAAACTCAACACAATTGAAAACTTACAACAAATCAGTATTTAAGCAGACAAAATTCCCCAAGCATGCAAGTGTGTTTATGTGTTAGTCACTCAGTTGTATCTGACTTTGTGACCCCATGGACTGCAGCCTGCCAGGCTCCTCTGTCCATGGAATTCTCCAGGCAAGAACACTGGAATGGGTTGCCATTTCCTTCTCCAGGAGATCTTCCTGACCCTGGGGGATCGAACTGGGTCTCCTGCACTGCAGGCAGATTCTTTACTGTCTTAGCCACAAGGGAAATATTAATCAATAGAAAAACAAATTCAAAATTCAGAAATAATAGAACTAGCTGAGAGATATGTCAAAATAATTAATATGTGTGTGCTTGTGTGTGTGTGTGTGTGTGTGCATATATGCTTCATATATTCAAGTGGAGCATGATGAGGAGAGAAAAAAATTGTCACATGAAACTTGTAAAGATAAAAATACCTGAAATGAAAAATGCACTGAGTATGATTATTAGCAAGTTAGACTGTGTAGAAGAAAATTTCAGTGGGTTTGAAGACATAGCAATAGTCTTGCTATGCTAAATTTGGATAAAATTGAAATTCAGGGACATAAAGAATTTATTCAAATTGAGGCACATGGTGAAAAAAAGAATGAACAATAAATATGCACAAAGCATCAGTGAACTGTCAGACAAGTTGAAATAATGGCTGGATATTTTCCAAATTTGAAGAAATCTATAAACTCACAGATCTAAGAAATACAACAAATGCCAAGGAAAATAAAACTGAAGACAGCCACACCAAAGAACACTACTGATTACATTTCAGTAACCAAATTACTGGAAAAACAGTGAAAAAGAGAAAAATTTAAAACAGCCAGAGCTAAATGACTCATCATATACAGAGGAACACTGATAAAAATGACAATAAACTTCTCATCAAAATTATGAAGACAGGAGCAAGTAGACCAACATCTTAAAACTACTGAAAGAAAAAAAAATTGATCAACCTAGAATTCTTTAACAATAATATGTTTCAAAATGAAGTCAAAATAAAGACATTTGCAGTGTCTTAATTTTTCTAGCATCTCATTTTTAGCAATAGAATTCAATGCTATCATGTTTGTATTACATGAAATGTTAAAGGAAGTTCTTCAGTCTAAAGAAAAATGATAGACAAAAGTTTTTATCTACACAAAGGAAGACCTCTAAAAATACTAAATATGTGTTAAATATAAAATAACTTTTTTTTCTCATATTTGCAAAGTCATACAGAAATGATAAAAAATGAAAATATACTATTTTCAGATTTTTTTACAATATTGAAGTTACATACTTAAAGGTAGACAGTAGTAAGTTTAAAATGTTATGCTGTATCTTAAAAGGAACCAAAGTGTGAATTGAAGAAAAATCAAAGAGGAGGAGCTAAAAACTTAACAGTGGAGAGAAAGCAAAATCATAAAAATCTGTCCAAGGAAAGCACAGAAAGCGGAAAATGGAATAAAGGGCATATAGTACACAGAGAAACTATACAGCAACATACTTGGCTGAAACCCAAACCTTTCAATTATTACACTAAATTTAAATGATGTAAACACTACAAGTAAAAGTCAGTTTGTCATATTATGTAATAAAATAAAACACAAATACATGCTACAGGTCTATCTTGTTTTATACTGTGCCACATAACCGAATAATGTCAGGTGCTGAGAAGAACAGTATTGCATAGGAACTTGGAACGTTAGGCCCATGAGCCAAGGTAAATTAGAGGCAGTCAAGCAGGTGATGGTGACATCTTAAGAATCAGTGAACTAATATGGATGGGAATGGGCTAATTTAATTCATGATGACCATTATATCTACTACTATGGGCAAAAATCCCTTAGAAGAAATGGAGTAGGTCTCACAATTAAAAAAAAAAAAAAAACAGAGTCCAAAATGCAGTACTTGGGTGCAATCTCAAAAACAACAGAATGATCTCTGTTCATTTCCAAGGCAAACCATTCAATATCACAGTAACCCAAGTCTATGCCCCAACCACTGATGCCAAAAAGCTGAAGTTTAACAACTCTGTGAAGACTTACACAACTTTCTAGAGCTAAAACCAAAAACAAACAAACAAACAAACAAAACGATGTCCTTTTCATCATAGGGGACTGGAATGCAAAAGTAGGAAGTCAAGAGATACCTGGAATAACAGACAAGTTTGGCCTTGGAGTGCAAAATGAAGCAGGGAAAAGGCTAACAGAGTTTTGCCAAGAGAACGCACTGGTCATAGCAAACCCGAACACAAGAGACAACTCTAACATGGACATCACCAGATGGCCAACACCGAAATCAGATTGATTATATTCTTTGTAGTCGAAGATGGAGAAGTTCTATACAGTCAGCAAAACAAGACCTGGAGCTGACTGTGGCTCAGATCATGAAACCCCTATTGCAAAATTCAGACATAAATTGAATAAAGTAGGGAAAACCACTAAATCATTCAAGTATGACCTAAATCCAATCGCTTATGATTGTACAGTGGAGGTGATGAACAGACTCACGGGATTAGATCTGACAGAGTGCCTGAAGAACTGTGGATGGAGGTTCATAACATTGTACAGGAGACATGGTGACCAAAACCATCCCAAAGAAAAAGAAATGCAAAAAGGCAAAATGATTGAGGAGGCCTTACAAATAGCTTAGAAAAGAAGAGAAGTGAAAGGCAAAGGAGAAAGGGAAATATATACCCAACTGAATGCAGAATTCCAGAGAATAGCAAGGAGAGATAAGAAAGCCTTCTTAAATGAACAATGCAAAAAAAAAAAAAAAAAATAGAGGAAAACAATAGAATGGGAAAGACTAGAGATCTCTCTTCAAGAAAATTGGAGATACCAAGGGAACATTTCATGCAAAGATAGGCACAATAAAGAACAAAAAGGGCAAGGGTGTAATAGAAGCAGAAGAAATTAAGAATAAGTGGCAAGAATACACAAAATAAATATCCAAAAAAAAAGTCTTAATGACCCAGATAGCCATGATGGTGTGGTTAACCTCAATCACTCACATAGAGCTAAACATCCTGGAGTATGAAGCCAACAGGGCCTTAGGAAGAATCACTATGAACAAAGCTAGTGGAAATGATGGAACCCCAATTTAGCTATTTCAAATCCTAAAAGATGATGCTGTTGGTGCTGCAGTCAATATGCCACCAAATTGGGAAATCCAGCAGTGGCCACAGGACTGGAAAAGGTCAGTTTTCATTCCAATCCCAAAGAAAGGCAATGCCAAGGAATGTTCAAACTACTGCACAATTTGCACTCATTTCACATGCTAGCAAAGTAATGTTCAAAATTCTCCAAGCTAGGCTTCACAGTACATGAACTGAGAACTTTCAGATGTTCAAGCTGGATTTAGAAAAGGCAGAGGAATCAGAGATCATATGGCCAACATTCATTCAATCATAGAAAAAGAAAGGGAATTCCAGAAAAAATATCTACTTCTGCTTCATTGACTACACTAAAGCCTTTAACTACGTGAGTCACAATGAACTGGAAAATTCTTAAAGAGATGGCAATACCAGACACCTTACCTGCCTCCTGAGAAATCGGCATTCAGGTCAAGAAGCAACAGTTAGAACAGGACATGGAACAATGAACTAGTTCCAAATTGGGAAAGGAGAACGTCAAGGCTGTATAAATGTCACTACACTTATTTAACTTCTATGCAGAGTATATTGTGTGAAATGCTGACCTGGATGAACCATGAGCTGGAATCATGATTGCCAGGAGAAATATCAGCAACCTCAGATAATGCAGATACCACTCTAATGACAGAAAGCAAAGAGAAACTAAAGAGCCTCTTGATGAAAGTGAAAGATGAGAGTGAAAATCTTGGCTTAAAAAATCAACACTCAAAAAACCAATATCATGGCATCCAGTCCCATCAGTTCATGGCAAATAGATGGGGAAAAAATTGTTTTCTTGGGCTCCAAAATCACTGAGGATGATGACTGCAGCCACAAAATTAAAAGATGCTTGTTCCTTGGAAGAAAAGCTATGAGAAACCTAGACAGCACATTAAAAAGCAGAGACATCACTTTGCCGACAAAGGTCTGTATAGTCAAATCTATGATTTTTCCAGTAGTCATGTAGAAATGTGAGAGTTGGACCATAAAGAAGGTTGAGTGCCAAAGAATTGATGCTTTTGAACTGTGGTGTTGGAGAAGACTCTTGAGAGTCCCTCAGACAGCAGGAAGATCAAACCAGTCAATCCTAAAGGAAATCAACCCTGAATATTCATTGGAAGGACTGATACTGAGGCTGAAGCTCCAATACTTTGGCCACCTGATGTGAAGAGCCAACTCATTGGGAAAGACCCTGATGCTGGGAAAGACTGAAGGCAGGAGGAGAAGGAGGCAACATAGAATGAGATGGTTAGATGGCATTACCAACTCAATGGATATGAGTTTGAGCAAACTCTGGGAGATGGTAAAGGACATGGAAGCCTGGTGTGCTGCAGTACATGGGGTCACAAAGAGACACAACGTTGCGACTGAGCATCAACAATTTTAATACGTTAATACATACTGCATTTTTTACAAACTGAAGGTTTCTGGTGATCCTGCATCAGGAAATTCTATCGGCACCATTTTTCTAACAGCTTTTGATCATTTTTTTCTCCAGATCACACTTTGGTATATTTCACAATGTTTCCAACTTTTTCATTATTATCATATTTCCTTTAGTCATCTGTGATCAGTGATGTTGGATGTTATCATTGGGAAAAGATTCTGACTTGTTGAAGGGTCAGATGATGGTTAGCATTTCTAGCTATAAAATGCTTTAAATTAAGGTTTGTATACTGTTTTTTAAGACATAGTGCTATTGCACATTTAATAGACTACAGAATAGTGTAAACACGATTTTATATGCACCAGAAAAAATTCATGTGACTTGCTTTATTGCAATATTTGCTTTATTGTGATGACCTGGAACCAAACTGCAGTATCTCCGGTTTATGCCTACACATACAAGAATCCACTTTAAATATAAAGACAGATAGAATAAAAACCAAAGTATCGGGAAAATATATACCATACAAATACAAATAAAAAAAAGCTGCAGAGGTTATATTAATATCAGAGAAAACAGAAACTGGAACAACAAATATTACCATAGGTAAGGGAAATCATTGTACACTGATAACAGCGTCAATGCATGAAGAGGTGAAAAGATAAATACACAAGTCCACTAAGATGGGTGGCAATTAAAACACTCCATCCTAAGTATACCTTATAGAACAAGTAAAGACTTCCTGCATGGTAGACTAAGAACCTCCACAATCTGCTCCTCTATAAAAGCAAAGACAATAGTGGAAAAACTGTCAAAAGCAATGTTTTCTGAACTCTGGAAATTAATCAAAGGTTTAACAATAATCTGAGGGTTTATATAAGAAAAATTGTTGACCTATGGCAAAAAAAAAAAAAAAAAAATGGCAGGGTTTGTAGCACTTTAACTTGATCTCCTCTTGCTCTGAAAATTAGCAGTCTTGCAGCCACTGGAGGGGTCAGACTGGATTTGGAGTTCCATAAAAAGACCCAACCTCCCAGCACTGTGAACACTGTCAGCACCTGGACTATCTCACAGCTCCTGGCAAAGCACCATTCACAAGGCAATGTTATCTGTCCTGACCTGACATCTTATAGTTTCCTAAAAGGCCCAGGGAGATCTGCCCTATGTCCTGCCTTTGCCTCTCCTTCGTTCTCTGACCTCAGTACTACTACCCTACCTTTTCCTTACTGCACCCGTATCACATTGGTCTTCCTACCTTCTCTGGAACAAGTCCAGCATGTTCCCTCCTCAGACTGTTAGCATTTGCTGTTTCCTCTAGCCAGAAAATTGTTCCTCCAAATACCTCATCTCTTTTCAGATCTTTGTTCAATTTTCTGCATATCAGAGGAGCTTTCCTTAACCGTCCTATGACACTAGTTCATAATACTGTATCGTATACCTGAAATTTGCTAAGAAAGTAGATATTAAGCATTTCCCTGAACAAAAACATTGTGGGAATCCCCTCAGGATGCAAACGTACTTCAAAACATCACACTGTACACTTTAAATATATTGCAATTTTATTTGCTAATTATACCTAAAGTTGGGAAAAATTTTAAAAAATAAATCACAACCTTTCCTCCACCTTGGTATTCACTATGCCCCTTTCCCATTTCATTTTTTTCCCCCATAACACTTATGGCCATTTGATGTACCATTTAGTTTACTTATTTAGTTGATTATCTGTGTCTCCCCATTAGGATGAGCTCCCTGTATTAAGACTTTTCTTATTTCCATGTGCCCCACCCACAGTAACAGGGCACATTTCTTGTTCTTGTTTAGTCACTTCAGCTGTGAGTCTTTGCAACCCCAAGGAAAGGAAGTAACTTTTCTCCTTGTGTGCTTAATTGCTTAGTCATGTCTGACTCTTTGCAACCCCATGGACTATAGCCCACCAGGCTCCTCTGTCCATGGGATTTCCCAGGCAAGAATACTGGGGTGAGTTGTCATGCCCTCCTCCAAGGAATCTTCTGGACTCAGGGATGGAACTCACTTCTCTTATGTCTCCTGCATTGGCAGGCAGGTTCTTTACCACTAGAGCTGCCTGGGAAGCCTTCACATTTAAATATAACATGCCAAAAATCTAAACCAACACAAATTATTTTGACAATTTCATCAAGTGCCATAATTGCCAAATTCAACTGCCAGTCTAAGTTCTTTTGATAGAATTGATCACTCTTTTGTCAAAATATTTTATTCATTGGTGTCTATGATATCAAATCCATTGGTTTATTACTATTTCAATGCCACTCCCTTGTCTTATATATATATATATATATATATATATATTTTTTTTTTTTTTTAATTTCTTCTGATTTCTTTTAGATCTCTAAATATTGGGTGTTCCAAGAGTCATCCCAGGACATTTTCTCATCTCTATTTATTCCCCCTCTCTAGATAAAGTCACCAAGTCTTATGACTTTATATTTCATCCTTCCACTTATGACTCTCAAATTTTTTATTTCCAGCTAGTAACAATCCACTTAAATCTGCATTTCTTTATCCAGCTATCTAGTTAACATTTTCATTTGTTGTCTAATAAAAATCATAAACTTAACATGTCCAAAATTAAAATTCACGATTTTCTCACTCAAGCCTGCCCGTTTTCCAATAGCAACTCCATTTAACCTGTTATTCTGGCCCCAAACCTAGAACTGATCCTTGACTTCCTTTTCACTTATATGCCATGCTCTGTCATCAAATTCTGTCAACTCTGCCCTCAAAAGCTGTCCAGGGACAGTTCATCACCCTGCTTTCAATTATATATATAAAGGGCTATATGTGTGTGTGTGTGTGTGTGTGTGTGTGTATCAGATTATGTTCCATGCCCATTTAAACTTTTATAATGTATTCCCATTTTAATAATTAAAATACAATACAAAGTCCTTAAAGTGGCAGACAGGTCACTACATATTCTGGTACCAAGAATATTCCAGACTTCATCTCTTATTAATAAGCCACTTTCTGTGCTTTCACTTACTGCACTCCAAACACATTTGACATTTTTACCCTTCTTTAAATGTAACAAGTTTATCTCTACTTTTTTGCATTTGCACATTTTCTGCCTCCAGTGCCCTTCACTCAGATATCCACATGGCTTTCTCTCTCTTTTTATTTAGATATCTACTTTGATGTCACCTTCTCAGACAGACTTTCAATGACTACTATGTGTAATCTAACACCCCATCATGCTACTTTCTATTCTTGTACTGGCACTAGTCTATTTATCTCTTAGAAGTTATCTAGTATTTGTAAAGATATGCACAACTACTTATTGTTTGTATTCATCTCTAGAGCTTAAGTTCCATTAGTGGATGTGCCTTGTCTATTTTGTTCAATTGTCTAAGACCTAGAAATGTTCTTGGCACATAAATATTTGATGGATGATTGAATGAATGAATAAATATATGCAAAAAATAAAGATATATAACTGTATTTCTCTCTGGTAGATGAAATGGTAGGTCATTTTGTTGCTTCCTTTTGCTTATATGCATCTTTGCTTTTTAGTTAATGAGAACCCATTGATTTTGCAATAAGATAAATGTAATTAAAATTATTTCCATTAAAAACTGCAGACTTTATACTCCCAAATGGATAAAGCAGTTGAATCCAAAGGCCAATGTATTGGAAACCCATTTATAAATCAAGTTTCTGTACTTCTGAAACTGTCACTTCAATAAAAGAGAGGTATGCTGATTGACCAACTGACAAAGACAATGAGTAGAAAAATGAGTAATGGTAACTCTAAATTGTCTAAATATCATGCAGATGTCAACAATAACTAAAGTAGAATGGGGGCTTAACTGTTTGAGCCTGGATAACTGTCAATTTGCTCTGAAAAATATTTTGTGATATAAAGAATTCTTTAGCAAGTTCACTAAAAATATTTAATATCATATTGTATCATGGAGTTTGGAGTAAATGATAGGGATACAGTCTAAAAAGGGAATATTTGTTTTGTTTTCAACTGTTCTATTATTCTTCCCTTTGTCATTTAGAAGAACTTCAAATGTCTACTCCATGATAAGATCATGAGTCATGTTTTTTTCAGCTTATTACTTTTCAATTATTATTATTATCATTCTCTTTCCATAGTACAACGTATTCTGTTGGGTTCTGGTGAGGAAAGCAGAATAAATATGAAATTGTAGGCTGTAAAATATTTACACAATTGTAAAGGAAGCAGCAACATACACAATTAAGCATCAAATAAGATCAACAGTTATACCAGGTTTTAGCAGAGGGACAAGGACTATTCTCTTGGGAAGACAAGGATTATTCTCTGGGAGGACAAGGGGAAAGATATGTTTCAGCTTGTTAGTTGGGGAGGGTGTCTTGAAACACTCAAAGGAAAAGTGTTTTAATTGAACTTGAAAGATAGAACTGGAAAAGGATGCTCAGAATGGGCTCCTGCAAGCTGTTATGAGCCAGCTCCAATATACTCCTGTATTCAGGTCAAATTGTGGGAAAATTAGAATGCTAAGAAAACTTTTTATAGGGGATAAGAAGTCATTGAAAGATTTTGAATCAGGGAATGGTATAATCAGATTTATACTTTGAGATAATGATTGACAGTAGGTGTTTTCAAGATCTGGAGAAAGAAAATCTAGACTGGGAACCCAAACAAAGTAAGAGTTATTTTAAAAGTCTAGTTGAAAGACAATGAAGGCCTGATTCAAAGTAGACATAATGAAAAAATGTGCATGTCAGAAAATGTAGATGACTGCTTTGACAGTGAGGACAGAGGAATTAAAAATAATTCTCAGGTTTCTAGGATAAGCGCCTGAGTGAACGGTAGTGTTGTTAGCCATTCTAAGGGACAGAAGGAGATAACTGTTGCTTGTGTTGGCTTGCTGTGCTTAGTCGTTCAGTCATGTCCGACTCTTCACGACCCCATGGACTGTAGCCCGCCAGGCTCCTCTGTCCATGGGGATTTTCCAGGCAAGAATACTGGAGTGGGTAGCCATTTCCTTCTCCAGGGGATCTTCCTGACCCAGGGATCAAACCCGGGTCTCCTGCATTGCAGGCGGATTCTTTACAGTCTGAGCCGCCAGGGAAGCCCAAGAATACTGGAGTGGGTAGCCTATCCCTTCTCCAGGGCCTCTTCCTGACCCAGGAATCAAAACTGGAGTCCCCTATGTTGCAGGCAGATTCTTTACCAGCTGAGCTACCAGGGCTTAGGGATGGTTAAAATGGGGGTAGGGAAGAAAAGATAATTTTTATGCTCTGAATGTGGAACCTATTAGAATGTCACTAAGTTCACATTTAAAATCATCTAGATATTTCGAGAGAACAGCATTGAAACATGTATATTATCTAGGGTGAAACAGATCACCAGCCCAGGTTGGATGCATGAGACAAGTGCTCGGGGCTAGTGCACTGGGAAGACCCAGAGGGATCGGGTGGAGAGGGAGGTGGGAGGGGGGACCGGGATGGGGAATACATGTAAATCCATAGATGATTCATGTCAACGTATGGTAAAAACCACTACAATATTGTAAAGTAATTAGCCTCCAACTAATAAAAATAAATGGGAAAAAATAAAAAAGATAAAATCATCTAGATTATAAGTCCTGTGCAAAATATTATTAATCACCATATTTAATAACTATGTAATATTCAGTATAGATATACTATAATTTGCTTACCTATTTTCCTCTTGTTAGACAATTCAATTAGATACATTTTTCCTACTACAAGGAAAATATGAGGTAGTAATTTACACAGTTGGATTTACAGCTTTTCTTTGTTGTTTGTTTTTTTATTATTTACTTAAATTACATGTCTAGTAATATAATTACTGGGTAAAAGGTTATGCATATTTTATGACTTAATTAATATTGTTAATTTACTTTCCAAAAGAGTTACATCAATTTACACCACCACCACCACTAAAATTATACCAGCTTCACTGAATCTTTTTTCCAGTTTTATTACATATGATTGACATAAAACATTATATAAGTTTAAGGTGTACAATGGGCTTCCCTCGTGGCTCAGTCAGTAAAGAATCTGCCTGTAATGCAGGAGATCTGCATTCGATCCCCGGGTCAGGAAGATCCCCTACAGAAGGGCATGGCAACACACTCCAGTAATCTTGCCTGGAGAATTTCATGGCAGAGGAGCCTGGTGGGCTATAAAGACCATTTGAGCCACAACTAGAACCCTTCTAATATATCATACAACATGGTTAATATTAACTATATCGACCATGCTGTATATTAGATCTCTAGAACACATTCATCTTAAAACAGGAAGTTTTCACCCTTTGACGAACAGCTCCACATTACCCCTACTCCCCACTCCCAGGCAACCACCACTCTCCCCTATGTTTCCATGAGTTCAGCTTTTTTAGACTGACTTCATATATAAGTGAGATCATGCAATATTTATCTTTATCCATTTGATTTATTTCACTTTACATAATACGCTCAAGGTCCACCCATGTTGTTAAATGACAGAATTTCAAAAATCTTTTTCTATTGCCTTTCTGGTCTTTATTTCATTTATTTATGCTCTGATCTTTGCTGTTTCCTTTCTTATGCTAACTCTGTGCTTAATCTGTTCTTCTTTATAAGAAGAAGAAAAAGTTCCTTGAGGTATAAATTTAGGCTGTTTATTTAAGATTCTTCTTTTTTCTTAATGCAGATATTTTTTGCCATAAACTTCCTACTTAGTACTCTTTTTACAGCATGTTGATAAATTATATTTTCATTTGCTTTAAGATTTTTTTCAAATTTCTCTTTTGATTTTTTCTTCAATCCACTGGATATTCAGGAGTGTGTTGTTTAATATTCACATATTTGTGAGTTTTCCAGTTTTCCTCCTAATATGGATTCTTGTTTCATATCATGTTTGAAAAAGACACTTGGTATGATTTCAACTTTCTAAATTTCCTACAACTTATTTTGTGTTGTGATATATGATTTATCCTGAAGAGTGTTCCATGTATGCTTGAGTACAGGATATATGTTCTGCTGCTCTTATATGGAATTTTCTGTACATGTCTGTTAGTTCCATTTGGACTAGAGTGTGGCTGAAGTTCAATATTCCTTATTGATTTTCTGTCTGGAAGATCTCTCCACTGTAGAAGGTGGTTATTGAAGTCTCCTATTATTATTGTATTGCTTCTATTTCTTCCTTCATATCTGTTAGCATTTGCTTAACATATTTAGGTGCTCTGAGGTTATGTGTGTATTACTCATAATTTTTATATCCTTTTGATGGATTGACCCTTTTACATCATATAATGACCTTCTTAGGCCCTTGTTACAGCTTTTGAGTTAAAGTCTATTTTGTCTGATGTAAGCATGGCTGATGGCTCAGATGGTGAATCAGCCTGCAATGCAGCAGACTTGGGTTTGACCCCTGCTCTCTTATGGCTTCCATTTGCATGAAATATCTTTCTCCATTCCTTCATTTTGAGCCTATGTCTGTCCTTAAAGCTTAAGTGACTTTCTTGTAGGCAGCATGTAGCTGAGTCTTGTTGGGTTTTCAGTTTGTTTGTTTTCCTCTACCCAGACACTATGGCTTTTGATTGGAGAATTTAATACATTTACATTTAAAGTAATCATTGATAGGTAAGGACTTACTAATGCCAGCTTATTGTTTTCTGGCTGTTTTGTATTTATCTTTTGCCTCTTCTTTCTTCTCTTGCTATATTCCTTTGTGTTGACTTTCCATAGTGGTATACTTTACCTAACTTATCTTTATCTTTTGTATGTTTACTGTAGGTATTTGCTTTGTGTTTACCATGAGGCTTACATAAAATATCTTACAGATACAGTACTATATTATATTAAGCTGATAACATACCAAAATTTGCCTTTTACTCTCTCCTTTTACTCCCACCCTTTTATTTTGTTATGTCACAATTATACCTTTTTATATTGTATATTTTTTAACTAATTATTTTAACTATAGTTACATTTAATGCT